>NW_008688424.1:0-482 GCF_000695815.1 Acanthisitta chloris
AGGAGCTGGAGCAGCGCGCGGAGGAGCTGGCCCGGACGGCGGGGCTGGTGAACATGGGCCGTGTCGGGGAGCTCAAGGGCCATTACCTCTTCGCCTACCAGCCCGAGGGCCGCGCGCAGAGCCCGCGTGAAGCCATAAGGAGGTCGGTGGACACTTTGTTTGCACAGCACGACAGCGTGCGGTGGCACTCGGAGCAGAAGCTTCTGAAGCGCTCCAAGCGCAGCCTGCACTTTAACGACCCCAAATACCCCCAGCAGTGGCATCTGGTGAGTGGTTTCCCTGCTCCCGCCGTGCCCGCGGGCAGGCTCTCCCACGGGAGGCTAACGTCCTTTTCTGTCCTTGTGGTGAGGAGGAAGCGCAGCGAGAGCTCTCCCTGCCTGCGGCGCACTCGCTGTGGTAACGGGAGGAGTTGTCTCTCTGGTGGCACTGGGGTGGCCGCAGGGTTCAGCCAAATCACACCGGGCACTCCAGCTCACGGCTCC
>NW_008688424.1:562-1028 GCF_000695815.1 Acanthisitta chloris
CTTCAATCTCCTCTGACTGCCCCTGGCCCCACACATCCTATCCAGTGCACACAGAGGTTCCCTGACGTCCGACCCTCTCCCCTCTCTGTCCTTTCTGGTGCTCAGAACAACCGCAAGAGCCCCGGGAAGGACATCAACGTGACGGGAGTGTGGGAGCGGAACGTGACGGGGCGCGGCGTGACGGTGGTGGTGGTGGACGACGGCGTGGAGCACACCATCAAGGACATACAGCCAAACTACGTGAGTGAGGGAGGGCAGAGGGCAGGCCGGAGGCCTGAGCGTGTCAGAGCTTGGCTGGTGTCAGAGTCCAACCCGCACGGTCACCCTGGGCTCGGCCGGGCTGGGAAGTCCCAGCAGCAAGTCTTCCCCGGGAGGTTTCACACCCAGTTAAAGGGTCACCTGCCCGTGTGCCACCTGTGGGAGGCAGCTGGTCTCCCTCTGACACGCAGCAGTGGCTGACGCTGCC
>NW_008688424.1:1079-1774 GCF_000695815.1 Acanthisitta chloris
GCAGCAGATAGCAGTGTTGAGCTGCAGCTCCCTGTGGAAGCAGCTGTGACTTCCAGGCTGTGCTTCAGTCCATGCTCTTAACTCTTGCTTCTCTCAAGCTGGGGAGAGCTCTGAGTGATGACTGTGGATCTGCTTTCAGAGCCCTGAAGGCAGCTATGACTTGAATTCCAATGACCCTGACCCTATGCCTCACCCCGACGAGGAGAACGGGAACCACCACGGGACCCGCTGCGCCGGGGAGATCGCGGCCGTGCCAAACAACAGCTTCTGCACGGTGGGAGTTGCCTACGGGAGCCGCATCGCAGGTATTTGCAGGCTGCAGCACCCCGAGGTGCCTGGCTGGCCTCACCTCCTGCTCTGTGGGACTGGGACGTGGCTCCATGGGGCCGGGACATGATTCCATGGTGCTGGGATGTGGCTCCATGGGGCTGGGACGTGGCTCCTTGGGGCTGGGACATGATTCCATGGTGCTGGGATGTGGCTCCATGGGGCTGGGACGTGGCTCCTTGGGGCTGGGACATGATTCCATGGTGCTGGGATGTGGCTCCATGGGGCTGGGACGTGGCTCCTTGGGGCTGGGACATGATTCCATGGTGCTGGGATGTGGCTCCATGGGGCTGGGACGTGGCTCCTTGGGGCTGGGACATGATTCCATGGTGCTGGGATGTGGCTCCATGGGGCTGGGACGTGGCTCC
>NW_008688424.1:1869-6207 GCF_000695815.1 Acanthisitta chloris
GCTCGGGCTGGTTGGGCTGTTGGAGGGAGGGCCAGTGGCTGCTGAGCTCCTCTCCAGAGGAGTTGTTTCCTGGCAGAGTGGGATAGGTGTGTGCTGCGTCAGCTTTTCTGGAGCGTTCCTGGCCTGCCCAGCCATGGAGCTTTCGTCAGAGCAGCTGCAGTGCACAGCCTGAGCCAGGCAGGCGTGAGACGACGTGCCTGGCGCAGTCCAGGCTGGAGGCTGTGTCTGGAGGCACTGGGGAAGCAAATCTTGGCCAGTCCCCCAACACCCTCCTAGCCCCTGGCTCTGGCCTCACAGGGTGAGGAGCTTGTTTGCAGTTTGTGCAGCTGCCCGTGCCCCGCGTCGGTCACGCTCCGTGTCCTCTGCCCTGCAGGTATCCGCGTGCTGGACGGGCCCCTCACCGACAGCATGGAGGCCATTGCCTTCAACAAGCACTATCAGATCAACGACATCTACAGCTGCAGGTGAGCCCCAGGGCATCCTGAGCTGGCACCCTGCAAAGGGCCGTGGGCCACACTCTGCCTGGGGACAGGGGCACAGCTCCTGGCTGTGTGCTCACACCGGCTCCCGTCCTCCCATGGCTTCAGCTAGCCTTGAGGCACCAAAATCCTGTTCCTGGAGAGCTCTCCTGGGCTCTGCACAACACCTATGGTTGTGAGACCTTCCTCTGAGTGCTGCTGCAGCACGTCCTGCGGGCTGGGTGTGCTGGAGGGGACACTGTGCCCCCTGCTGCGGTCAGAGAGCCCCAGCTGAGCTGTGTGACAGGACTGGAATGTGTGAGAAGCTGGTTGTTAAATAAAAATCAAACATTTTGTCCCCTGGAATCTGACCCAGGGGCACAGTGCAAACACGACAGCAGCGAGGGGCCATCCTGATGGATGGGAAAGTCCAGTGCTCTCCGATCCCAGTCGTGGTGGCTGTGATGGCAGGAAGAGCTGCTGCCTGTGGCTCCTGGGGCTGTCACTTCACGGTGTCTCTCTTTGCAGCTGGGGTCCTGATGATGATGGGAAAACTGTGGATGGCCCCCATCAACTAGGAAAGGTAAAAACCAGCTCCAGCAGCACCCTGGGGCCCTCCAGGGTTTGTGGTTTCTTGCCTGCCTGGATAGGCAGGGAGAGACGTTGCTGTGCACCTCTGTTTGTGTCCCTCGCTGCCAGCAGAGGTGTTGCTTTGTCACTGTGTGGTTGGGAGAGGTGACACTGTGGCTGGAGGGCAGTGCTCAGGCAGTGAGGAATGAGCTTTCCAAGCAGAGGCTGGTTCCAGCAGGAAAATGCTCTTTCATAACCTGTGGTATTACTCTGACAGCTTTTGCAACCCACAGGCTGCTCCCTCCTCAGGAGGCTGAGCACTCCCAGTGCTGAGGGTGGCTCCTGAGGCAGGGAGTAAATAAAAGGAGTGGGGCTGCAGTGGAGGGGTCAGAGCTGAGGCTGCTCCTTCCCAGGCCATTAAGCTTTCTCATGGCTCCTGTGCTGCAGAGCTGTTGCAGAATGCACCCAGCCTGCCTGTGCTGCAGCGAGGGGTCACTGAGGGGTCCCCAAAACCAGCACTGCTCTGCTCCTGGGATGTGGTTCTGCTCCACTGCTCTTCTGCTGTGCTTCTCCAGCCACAAGATAGCAGTTACTGTGCCATTCGGAGCAGTGCTGACAGCCAAGCTGTCCATGCACCATAACAAACAGCTCCCAGTTCTGCAAGTTGATTTGTTCTCCTCCTGCCTGCAGAGGCAGCTGGAACAAGCTCTGGGACACAGAGCATGGGCAGAGCAGCAGGAGGGCAAAATGTACCTTCCTCTGCCAGAGGCAGGGAGATCAGGGAGTTCATTTCCAGCAGGATTGCATTCTTGCTGGTTGATCAAAATTGTCCTTTTCCTAGGTGGGAATAATGTCCAGGCAGGGTGTCAGCCTGGAAATGTGCTTCCAGGTGGGGCTGGTGTCCCTGTGTTTCTCAGCAAAGCCCAAGGGTCTGTGGGTTTGGGCCCTTGCAGTGGGGAGCTCTGCTCTCCCCGGCTCACAGCCACACATCCCACCGTGCCTGCTGGCTGGGAGCAGCTGGATCAGGGAGGAAGGGTCTGGGAAGAGCCCCTGCCCTGAGCACAGCCCCCTGTCCACAGGCTGCCCTGCAGCACGGTGTGATAGCAGGGCGCAGGGGCTTCGGCAGCATCTTCGTGGTGGCCAGCGGCAACGGAGGGCAGCACAGTGACAACTGCAACTACGACGGGTACGCCAACTCCATCTACACTGTCACCATAGGTGAGTGCCTGAGCTCCTTCCTTCCCAGCGTGGAACAGGGAGGCCATCCCCAAAGCACACAGCCTGCCCCTGGATAGTGGGAATCTGGGGGAAAGTGCCTGAGAGTTTGCTTTTGACCTACAGAGGAGGGCAGAGAAATTAAATTCCCTGTGTCCAGGCCTCCCTCCCAGGGCTGTGACACACTGCCATGTACAGGGAGTGGCATGGAATGCAGCATTCCCATCACTTGTGGTAGAGGAGAGGTGTATAATCCACCTTTGTGAAGGCAGATCTGTGTGCCACGGAGCACAGTGAAAGGAGTCTTATCCTGGCTGCCTTTCCTGTACGTCTTCCATATGGGAAAATACAGGCGTGGTTGTGGTCTCCCTGCCCAGCTCCCAGCCTGTGGAAAAGCACAGCTGGCAGGAGAGTTCTCAGGGGCTCATCACCTTGACATTTCAGCAGATAGAACCCAACAGGCTTCACAGAGTCGCTGCCTTTCCCTTTTTCCCAGGAGCAGTGGATGAGACAGGCTCCATGCCCTTCTACGCCGAGGAATGTGCCTCCATGCTGGCTGTGACCTTCAGCGGTGGGGACAAGATGATGAGGAGCATTGTGAGTACCACACAAGACACCTGTGTGCCCCTGTGTCCTCCTGGACACACCTGGAGCTGCCAGGACAGTGCTCTGTCCCTTCTGATTGCCACATGTCTGCTGTGGGCTGGTGCTTGGGTCCCTCTGTGAGCCAGGGAGCAGACCTGCCTCCTGTCTAGGTCCTACACGAGCAGTGCCCTGAGAGGGATCATCCTGTTGCTCAGCTCTGTGGGTGCTGCCCCACACTGCCACAGTCAGCTCCCCAGTTCCTGCTCCAAAGGGATGTGGGAGCACGGGGAGGAAGCAACATCAGCTCTTTAAACCACTCGGCCCCAACATCTGCTCTGTCCTGGCACATGGGCCTCTCCCAGCTGAAGTTTTCAGAATATTTTTATCAGCTTTTCCTTTTTTTTTTGCCAGAAAAATGACTTCTTGCCAATAAAATGTCCTTTTTGCCTGAGCCAAGCAGCCAGGGCTGTTTTCCCCACCTCAGGCCTGACCCAGCCTGTGCCTCCCGTGGTGCTGATGCCCGTGGGGAACTGTCAGGCTGTTCCCACCCCACTGGTGTGACCCATTCCTGTCCTGTGGGGCCAGTGGGACTGCTGGATCCCAGGCCTGATGTTAGGGTTGGGTTGTCCCTAGCTTGGCAGGCATGGGAGGGATCTCCTGTCGAGTTGGGTATTTCCCAAAGGCACTTTCCTGGTCAGGTTGATGAGGCAGCCAAGCCCCAGTGGCAGATCAGCATTTGGTGTGTGCTCGAGGGTCTCAGAGGGTCTGGTGGTGACTCAGGTGCTCCTGCGAGCAGGGATGTGTCACTGTGGCTCTGTTGAATCCAGGCTTGTCTAACAGGCTTCCCTGAATTCTGGGTAAACCAGGGGAACAGGGAGAGCCTGGGATCCTCAGGCACCTGGCTGGGCCTCAGCAAGCTCCTCCTGCAGCCCAGAGCCAGGGCAGGGATCCATGCCCAGCCAGAGCACGGCACAATCTGCCACAGGGAAAGTAAATCCCAGAACGGAGCTGATTTTTCCCTTCAGAAATCGCCTCAGTTGTCCCAGGCTGGTGTGGAAAGTACTGACACTAGGGAAAAAGGGAGCAGCAGCCCAGGAGGAGTTCCAGGCTTCTGGGTTTGTGTCTGGCTTCCCCGAGCCTGGTGTGAGTGCTCTGAAGGTCTGAAATGCCCCTTCCATTTCAGTCCTGGCCTTATGGGACATAACACAGGAGGTGGCATTCCATGGGGGAGCCAGGACGAGATGCACACATAGCCTGGGAACGGCATGTGCCACAGGGACATCCTGTCCCGCGCCCGTTCTGCCGCGAGCCTGCGCCACGCCGAGCTCCACGCTCCCCTTTTCCAGGGGCACAGTCTGCTCCTAACCCCTGGAACTCGCTGCAGTGGTGTCAGAGTTAGCGTCTCTGCAGCCATCTGCTCTCTTTTTTTTTTTTCTTTTACCAGACCATAAACTTTGTGTGGTTTCCTTAATGGGAAGAATTTAATACTGTGCTTCTGGCACTCGCTGCG
>NW_008688424.1:6251-7446 GCF_000695815.1 Acanthisitta chloris
TGGGACATGAAGTGTCCCAGCGTGAGCTGGAGCTGTTCACAGCTGGAAAAAATGGGATGGAGTCAAGCAGAGATGACAAACCCTCCGGATCTGGGGCTTTCTCCCCATGGGGAAAATGGGATGGAGTCAAGCAGAGACAACAAACCCTCTGGATCTGGGGCTTTCTCCCCATGGGGAGCACATGGAGGTGGATGTGCTTGGTGTGCAGTGAGGCAGTGTAATTTGGGAACATCCCAATGCCTCTCTGGAGGCTCTGTGTGCTCTGCACAGCCCTGTGTGGCCTCTCTGCAGAGACCTGACTCTGCTGGAGTGACACTGGTCAGCAGTGAGGATGAGGAAGGTCCCAAACTGTAACTTGCTGGAGTTTCCCCCAGAGCTGCTCAGTTAGGCTCAATTCCTCTCTCTCTCTCTCTCTCTCCAAAGGGAACTGTCCCCATTCATGGTTCCCAGCTGGGATGTCTGTCCCTGCAGTGAGGGTCTCCCAGGACTCTTCGTGGCTGGCTGTGAGCAGGGAGGAGTCCCTGAGGCTTTTGCTGGCTGTTGTACCCCAGGCTGAGCTTGTGTTGCTGGTGGAGCTTGGTTGGCGATGGCATGGCTCAGCGCCAGGACCACGTGCTCCATTGCTCCAGGACCTGTCCCAGCCACCCCAGCATGGCAGAGTGGCATCTCTCCTCTTCCTTGGCAGGTGACAACGGACTGGGATTTGCAGAAGGGCACAGGCTGCACAGAGGGCCACACTGGCACGTCGGCTGCAGCTCCCCTGGCCGCAGGGATGATCGCGCTGATGCTGCAGGTGCGGCCGTGTCTCACCTGGCGAGACGTGCAGCACATCATCGTCTTCACTGCCACCAAGGTGAGCAGGCAGCCCTCCCTCTCCCTCTCTCCCCTGCCCTGCAGGGATGCTGCAGGATGGCTGAGGCCCTGCTGTGCACATCCTTGTTTATGTCTGCTGCCCCTCTATAAATCCTCACGTGTCTGGCTCCCAGCGAGGGGATTGCCTCTTCCCCTCACCCCTTGTTCCTTCCAGGAATGTGGCTGAGGCGTTTTCCCCTGTCATGGTAATAAATGGGGTATTTGCTGCAGGAATGTTAGGGGTCTTCCCGGAGCTTAGCAGGTTCCAGGGGCTCAGCAGGTTCCAGAGGCTCAGCAGGTTTGCTCCAGGCCCTGGGAGTGGGTGTGTGTGTGCGGTGGGGCT
>NW_008688424.1:7472-8181 GCF_000695815.1 Acanthisitta chloris
GCAAGGAGCTCTGCCCTGCTCTGACCTTTCCTGGGCTCTCCAGAGAGCTGGGCTCCTGGAAACAGACACAACAGAGAGCTGGGCAGCAAATCCCTTCGCTCGGCCTTGCCTCCCGCACAGCATCACTGCCCAGAGCACGAGTGGGAACTGATTGGAGCTGCCCAGTTCAGCTTAGGGATGGAGCTTCTTCCACACCCCTCTGGGGAGCAGGAGTCCTGTGCTCGCTTTGGCATGGGGCAGTGTTCTCCACAACTCCCAGCTGGTGTTGCCAGAGCACCGCCACCCAGTAAGTGATGGGACCCAGATCTGTCCTGCCCCACCTCTTGTTGATTTAAAGGACTCGGTTCCTTCTCTCCAAGACTTCTGCCATCCCACAGTCTGTGGCTTGGGCAGCAGGGAGCAGCTGGGATGTTTCAGGGCAGAGGCATTTGTGCCCTTTCCTGCTGCTGGATTTCCTTTCTGAGGAGCTGGGAAGCCAATTTGTCCTGGGATTTGTTTCAAACAAAGGTCAACCTGTTTCTTTCTAATAAGGCCATGTGGGTTTGTTCATTGCCGCTGCAGGATGTGTCTGAGCCTCCTTCCCTTCAGGCCTGGCTCTCTTTGGGCTTCAGGGCTGCTGGTGTCCCCCAGGGTAACCAAGCACCCCACGTTTCTTTGCAGTATGAGGATCGTCACGCCAAGTGGGACACCAACCAGGCAGGCTTCCGCC
>NW_008688424.1:8212-8509 GCF_000695815.1 Acanthisitta chloris
TGAACGCCTGTGGTGAACGCTGCCAAGGTAACTCCCTCCTGCCCCACAGGCAGGTGGATCAGCCCAGCACGGTGGCAGGGACAAACCCTGTCCTGGTGACGCCGTGGGGTGACACTGCTGCCGTTCCGGACTAGCACTTTGGCCACCATCCTGCTGGCCCTGGCTGGGGAGCTGCTTTTGGTATGAAGTCATGAGGTTTTCGGCAGTGCCTGAAACCTTCCCCTGAGCTGCTGCTCTCCAGCACTATATATAGCCATGGCGAGAGCGGCGCCGCTGGGAGCCGACAGCTCTGATTCA
>NW_008688424.1:8574-11059 GCF_000695815.1 Acanthisitta chloris
GAACGGGCTGTTCTCAGCTGGCAGCTCCGGGGGCTGCCGGGGGAGTGGTGTGGTCAGAGCAGGCGGTGGCATCCCCATCTCCCTGCGCTCCAGGGAGCCCAGGGCACGTCCCTTCAGCACTCGGTCCCAGCTCCTGCATGGGGCACTGCACAGCTGTGCTGGGTCACTGCCCCTGCCAGCCATGCCCTGGTGTCACAGGGACTTCCAGGCTGCTCCCTCTTCCTGCAGGGACTTGGGCTCTGCTGTTTCCTACCCAGCTGTGAATGGTCTCAAGTTGCCACTCAGATCCACTTGGGTGGTGGCAGGGACAAACGCCAAGATTTGGGGAGTCCCAAATCTTGATTGGCCTCTCCAGCTCACAGGCAGTGGCTTTCCCTCCTCTCCTGGGCATGTGGGCACTGCTCCAGCCCCTCAGTGCTCACTGCAGCCTGTGTGAGCTGCCCGGGTCTGTGTGCCCCAGAGCAGTGTCAGGAGAGGCTCCTTGGCCTGGGCCCGTGTCCAGGTGTGCTATGGACAGGAGCAGCTTGTGAGGGCTGTGGGAGACTGAGGGATGGATGTGCAGGGAGGGCGCAATCCATGCTGAGTGCTCTCACCTTCCCCTGACAGATCTGGGAGTCTGTCCCATACCTTGCCTCCTACGTGAGCCCTGCACTGAAGGAGGGCAGGAGCATCCCGTTACTCCCACAGGAGCTGGAGGTTGCCTGGAATGGTAAGAGCAGGTGTGCCATGGAGAGCACGTGCTGTGCACGCCAAGGGATCCAGCCCGTTCTGCTGAACGAGCAGGGAGCACCAGCCCTGGGCTGGGTGAGGCCACCAAGGGGTTAAGTGCTGGCCTGTCTGGGCTTTTTCCGCTGCACTTCCCCGGGGGATCAGCCTGTTGATGCATCCCCTCCCCATAACTCTGTCCCATGGCCTGCTGTGCTTGGGGAGCCAGACAGGCTTGAGCGAGCAGGGCCGTGCTGGGCAGCGGCCAGAGCTGCTCTGCTGGCTTTGACCATTTTAGGTAATGCTCCAGCTCCCGGTTTGGCCAGCCCTGGCCACATAAACAAGGCACTGCTCCGGCTGCTACCAGAGGGAAGGAGAGCTCGGCCCCCCAGCAGGGCCTGGCTCTCTGGCTGGGCACAGCTCCTTGCCCTGAGCCTGGACCACCATCCCCTCCCTGTCCTGCGGGAGATGCTGACCCAGGGGCACTGCTCCCCCCACTGCCCCTGCTGCGGCTCCTGGTGGAGGTGCTGGTGGTTGGCAGTGCCCAAGGGCTGTTCCTCAGGACAGAGGAAGCAATCTGGAGGTCAGCAGGTCCCTTCCAGGGGGTCCTGTCCCTCCTCTCCTTGCTGCAGGCTGAGGAGGTGCTGAGCAGGTGCTCTGCCTTGAGGAGAAGGTTGGGGGCCAAGCAGCTCCTGCCCTCAGTTTGGAAGGGGCACGTTGGAGAAGCCTGCAGAGAGGGGAGACTGCTGTCCCCCAGGTGCAGAGGCTGATCCAGACCCTTCCCCACATGGTCCCAGGACTGTGCTAGCTCTGTGAGGTACCTGGTCCTGGCACACTCCCACCTGCCAGGAGCAGGCCAAGCCCCAGGCTGCAGCCCAGTCTGGAGTGTGCCAGGCTCCCTGGGCTGTGAGCATCCATGGAGTGGGAATGGTTTGAGGTGGGATCAGGGAGCCTTCTGCTCACAGCCCCACACGGGACAGCTGGGAGGAGGCAGAGACAGTGTCCCTTAACCCTTTGGGGCTGGCTAGGGCTGGGGGCTCCCTCCCAGCCACCCGCCTCACCAAACTCCCCCTTCCCTTTCCCAGTCACCCCCTCCGACCTGGAGCTCTCCGGCATGAGGACCCTGGAGCACGTGGCAGTCACTGTCACCATAACCCACCCTCGCCGTGGCAACCTGGAGATCAGGCTCTTCTGCCCCAGTGGGATGATGTCCCTGATCGGGACCACCCGGAGCATGGACTCGTAAGCACGGAGGGGACAGCGTGGAGGGCAGGACACAGGGCCTGTCCGTCCCCGTGGCTCAGTCCCCATGGCCCTCGTGGGTCATTTGTTGGCAGGGACCCCAATGGCTTTGCAGACTGGACCTTCTCCACGGTGCGGTGCTGGGGTGAGGAGGCACAGGGCACGTACAGACTGGTCGTCAGGGACATTGGTGAGTCTGCCTGGGGGGTCCCTCTTGGGTTGGTGGCAGCTCCGTGCCGTGCCCAGGGAGCTGGGAGAGTTCCCCCCTGGCCCAACCTGCTTCATCCCCAGGCGACGAGAGCCTGAGGCTTGGCACCCTGACCCTGTACGGCTCCTCCTGGTCCCCAGCGGAGATGAGGGAGCGGCAGAGGTAGGACAGCACCACCCCAGCGTGGTGGGCAGGCAAGAGAGGGAGGCTGAGGGGTGTTGTCCATACTGGTGTGGGGCTCTCAGCACTGCTCAGGCTGGTGGAGACACTGCAGACCCTCTGTGGGACCCTCCTGCTGCCTCTGTCCACAGGCTGCTGGAGGAAGCCATG
>NW_008688424.1:11109-11317 GCF_000695815.1 Acanthisitta chloris
CCTGCCCTGTCCCCCGGGGCTGGACATCCCCGAGGAACAGGACTACACCATCACAGCCAACACCCTCAAGGTGAGTCCGTGCCCTCAGGCCGGGCTGGAGGAGCAGGACGTTGTGCCCTAGGCACTGTGCAAGGCTCTGGGGGTGTCACGGCTTTGTTCCTCAAAGGTTTTCCCCCTCCGCAGACCCTCCTGCTCCTGGGGTGCTTCG
>NW_008688424.1:11334-11635 GCF_000695815.1 Acanthisitta chloris
ACTACATGCTGGAGGTTTGCCTGACGCGGAACGCGGCGGGGCTGGACGTGGCCTGCTCCGGCTCCAGCGCCTGCAAGTGGTACCAGCAGGGCGGGAAGCACCGCGCCCTGGGGAACGGGCTGGAGATGGAGTCGGTGCCGCTGTACCGCGAGAAGGACGCGGAGGAGGCCGAGATGGAGTGTGAGCACCCAGAGCCTGTTGGTGAGGGCGAGGAGGGGTCCTGGAGCCCCACGCCCCCCAAAGCTGCCGGCGGTGGCCGAGCTGTGACCCTCCACGAGGCAGTGCCCGCCGGGACAGGCTG
>NW_008688424.1:12289-13413 GCF_000695815.1 Acanthisitta chloris
CTGGTACTGGAAGGGGAGCTCCCCTTCCCTCGCTCTGGAAAACAAAGCAAGCCTTAATCCCGTTCCTGACCGAGCCTGGCCTGCAGCAGCGCTCAGGGCTCCTGGTTGTGGAGCTCCACGCCGAGCCCCACACACAGCACTGCCCCCGCGGCCTGGCAGCGCAGGCGAGAAGTGCTGCTTTGTCCCTGATTCCTGCAGAGAGCCTGGAAAACCCGGCAGGGCCCCTGGCAGCAGGCAGGGACCCACAGCACTGGCATTTTCCTGCCCACTGGGCTGGCAGCAGGCCCATACCCACCGGTTATCCCAGTTTAGAAGCAGGGAGCTTGTACCCATCTCCAGCCACATCTTCTCCCTGTTCCCTGTGCTCTGGTCCTGCCGGTTCCTCCTCTCCCGTGGACGCAGAGCAGCTGTGGGGATGGGGAGGCAGGAACTGTCCTGTTTGGGGCAGGATGGGGCTGTCCCTGCGGCAGTGGGCACAGCAGCCCCTCTGGCAGCAGGGGTGGAGACGCTGGAGCTCACTGCAGCCACTGCCTGGGGGATGAGGCCAGAGGTGGTGCCAGGTTTGGGCTGGGAAGGGGAGGTTGAGTTGCTCTGGCAGTGGCTCGTCTGAGCAGAGTTGTCTCGTTCACATGTCTTTGGGTTCAGTGGTTTATTTTTTTAAAGTTGGGGGTTGTTTTTTAATCAGCAAAGCCCTTTTGTGTAGCTTTCCAAATAAAGCCTGAAAAACCCTCCTCTCCGCTCTCCGTCACTCCGCAGCCCTCCCAGCGCTTCCTCACTGTGGAAACATGCACCACTCAGCACCTCCCTGGGCTGTGGGTACAGTGTTGGGCGCTGGGTCTGTGTGTCCAGCTCCTGGGAGCTGGAAAAGCAGCTCGGGGCAGGGGGAGGCAAGGGCTGGCACGGAGCGTTGGAAGGAGCCAGGGGCAAAGTGCGTGTCGTGGTTCAGGGGGGAGAGGGCAGAGTCTTCCAGGCCAGGCAGAGGAATCCCCAGCTCGGGTTTTCCCAGGTTTGGAGCTGGAGGAAGGAGCACCCACAGCCCAGACACCTTCTAGGGAAGGTGATTATCCTTTTTCCAGCAGCACCAGCCAGCGATGACAGGACGGGCAGGAGGAAACCTCACCAGG
>NW_008688425.1:0-2615 GCF_000695815.1 Acanthisitta chloris
CAGAACTCTCCTGTAACCCACAGGGAGGTTTTTCTGCTCAGGCAGAAAAAGCAGCTCTTAAGCACTTCCAAATCCTCAGCTGAAACACCTTCCCAAAGCTCCTTTCTCTCCTGACTTATCCAGAACGAGGAGGATTTGGCTGTTTACAGCTTGGGGAGCCAATGAGGTCACTGCAGAGGTTTGAGCAGCAAGGGAGAGATCATGGCAGGGAGGGGAAGGCAGATGATAGCCAGAGGTTCAGTTAACTGCCCCGGGAACCAGCCCTGGCTGCTGTGTGCTGACAGCCCCAGCACCCTGCAGGTCCCCAGGGTGGGACACCAACGAACTCCCCTGGCTCCTCAGGGAGGGAGGCAGCCTTATCTCCCTGCCCAAACCTTCCCTCCTATCAGCTCAGAGAGACACTCAACTGTCCTCCAACTGCTCTGATGTGCTGATAAGCCCAGAGAGCATTTGCTGCTCAGGCAGGATGGGAAGCTCCAGAGCACCAAGGGCTGAGCTGGGGCAGGGAGAGCAGCAAAATGTGGAGTGGTCGGGATCCTGAGAGCTCCTAACAATTCCATTTAGACCCAATTTTTCCCCTGGGAGAAGCTGTAGCCTTCACCCTCCCTGGGTTTGAGTAGTGCAGGTAGGAACAGGCCAGGAAAATCAAACAGAAAAGCTCATGGAAAGACAAGGAAGTTCAAAAAGAAAAGCAGTAAAAAATCATGAGGAATTTCTTCATGGAAGGAGCTGCCCAGGGAGGTGGTGGAGTCACCATCCCTGGAGGTGTTCAGACTAAAATTGATGTGGCACTCAGTGCTCTGCTCCAGTCAACAAGGTGGAGATGGGAGCACCAAGAAAAAGGAGACACAGGCAACACTGATTGGGCAAGATCCAACCATCCCAAGCAAAAATCAGGCAGATAATTTACTTCCACAAGGATGTGCTGAGTGCTGAGCTCTGAGGAGAGGCTGGAAAGGCAGTTTTATGCTTTTGACACTGTTCCATGTGGTGTAGGAGAAAGCTAGGAGACACTTGAGATAAAATCACTCCAGAGTGGAGCTAAGATTGTGACCAGCCCCATGCAAAGGGCAATGCCAAGTGGTTTCCTTATGAAGTGGAAGAGTAGAAGCAAAGTAGGTTTGAAGGGGCTAAAGAAATGGCTTGGGATGATGCCACTGGGCCTTGATTGGGCAGGAGGAGGGTTTTTTTCTCACCTCTATTGATGGAGACGTTTTGGGAAAGAATAGAATCTTGATTGCCATGAAATAACTAAGTGTTGTCCCACAACCAGGGATGGAAGCCACAACCAGACCCTGAAAATTCCCTGATCCCTCACGTGCTGATTCTCTGGGCTGTTGCTCTCTGAACTGGCAGCACAGCCTTGCTGAAAAGGATTTCATCCTTTGCCAAAGTCCCAAGCAAGAGATTACACGATGTGGTTTCCTGTGCAGCACCACTGGGTTTGACGACCCTCTGAACCTCTCAGCCTTAAAGGCTGAATCTTGTTTTCTTCATCTTTCACTTGGAATCCATTCAGCAAAGGCTTTTTTTGTCCTGACTTTTATCTAAACACATGCACAAAAAGAGGGGAGGGGGGAATGAAAACAGACAGTGTCTTCTAGAAAAAGAAAACAAACCCTCTCTCCCTCCCTCATTCTGACTCTTCCTCCGTCAGCTCTCAGGAAACAAAGTGACAGAGGTGAAGTTCTGTTCTCTAAACCATCATTTCCCGCAGTGAGCTGACAGCTCCCTGCTCACTGCCCTGTCAGGAGCAGCTGAAAATGGCCATTGCTCACCCAGCAAGACACAGAATCATTTATGCTCAAGAAGTCTAATGGCCTCATCCATTCTCTTGTGGGTTTTTTTTTCCCCCTTTCTCACTTCAGAGCACCTGAGAAGGCTGTCAGAGCCTTGTGTTTTTAGCAGGCCCTGGGACAGGCTGAGAGGTGCTGCACAGACATCCAAACCTGCCCCTTTTCCACATCACTGAGCTCTTAAACCTGCCCAGACTTTCTAGTGGCTTCCTTCAGTCCTGGGGATGGTTTTGCATCTGACAGGATTTATTTGACGTTTCATTTTGGAGATGTTGCTGCCCTTGTGAGTGTTTATGGACTCTCTTGACTCTCTCCCTCTGAAGCCTCTTGCCCTGAAGGCCTTGAGTGAATCCTGTGGTGCTCAGACAGTGACTTTGGCCCCACAAGTGCTGATGGTGTGAAACGAGACCTCCTGATTGCTTTCCCAGCCTTGTTCCAGGGAAGCTCCTGGTGCCTGAGGCTCTGAGCTCTGCAGGCAGGAGGCATTTCATGGCTCCATCCGGAGCTGGAACACATCAGCTAAGCAGAATTTCCTCTGAGCTGTAGATAAGCAGATTCTGGGGAGAGAGAGGCTCTGCTCCAACACAGCCTGAACTTCCAGCCTGGAGAACAACCCCCAGGGCCCAAGGGGAAGGAAATGTTTAGTGTTATGGACATAGGACTAGGGGGAAAAATAACACGTCGCCCTGAAACAGACCCTGAGCTAATCATAGAATCATCAAGGTTGGAGGAGATCTCCAAGACCATCTGTTATCCCACGGCTGCCAGGGACCATAGAATCCTAGAACCAACCAGGTTGGAAAAGACCTCCAAGATCAT
>NW_008688426.1:0-1458 GCF_000695815.1 Acanthisitta chloris
TGGTTTTGTCTTCCAAAGCATTGAGAGGATACAGTATTACTGAAAGATTTAAAGAACCATCATGAATACTATTTCATTGAGTCTAAATTGTCTGCTGGTATTGATTTTTGAGAGAAGATGAGCCCTACAAACACTATGTAGTATCAATTGTATTGCTAAGCAGAGCAGTACAGTATCTCAGTTATATGACCCAGAGAATTCACAGGTTCACATCAGAAATGTGAACTATATTCACAATAAGGCTCTATCTTTTTAAAATTTCTAATCATTGTCTCAGTAATAGCTTTGTTGATTAATTTATAAACCTTTGTAACTTGCAGTTTCTGTCCTTCTTTTCAGGACAAGAAACAGGAGCCTTTGTTAATCCTATTGACAGGAAAATGTACATGGTCTCATGTTAGTGAATTGCTTTTGCACGATAAAAATTTGCCCAGCTAGAGATGAGGTTCATCCTCAATTCTCTTTATCAACTTCCTTTCCTTGTGAAAGAAATCAGTGAAATTACATCAGTCTGTTACAGAAAACAAAACTTGAAGTAGAGAACTTGCTCAAAGGCAAGATGAACTTTTTATGTGATAGGTATTTGTTCAACTTCCTCCTGAAAATACCCAATGATGCAGATTCTATGGTCTTTTCCAATATATAATTTTCCTTACTACTGGGAAGACTTTTCTTGCTATTGATGAGCTCTCATTGGAAAGGTATTCTGTATTCTGAATCACTGAGCATTCCCACCACTCAGCTGTCCTACCACCACTTGATTCATATCCTCCTGTTGCTGTGGCCAGACTGGAAAGTGTGTTAGTCTATTGCCTATACAATAGTCTTGTACAGTCTGTACAAAGTGCAAAGTCTGTGAGCTTTCAGCTGGATAGTAGCAGAGTTACTTCATACTTTCACATGATGTTTCTCTTTGTGTGTATGTATTTTAGCGGCTTGATTTTCATGATTTGTGATTATATTATGATTCACTGTATCTTCCTTGCTTCTGCTGGGTGTGATGTAGAATTTTGCCTCCACCTTTAGCAGGTACCTCTGGGTACCTTCTCCCAGTGTATTGTGTGGTTTGAATCCTAATTGATCCTGCTGTCTGATGTGCTTTCTGCTGCTTTCAGAAAGGAGATATGTTAAATAAAATGTCTTTAGGAAGCACAACAGCCACTTTATCACTAAATAAGTACAGAAATGTTTTCAACACCCAGTCATTCTTAAAAATCTAGCCAGAAACTGTGCATTATGAAAAAATATCATGCTTTAAATTAAGCAGTATGAAATCCTCAGCTATAATATTTGTTATATCATTATTGTAAATTTATGAACTATTTTTTAATGGTTTGATTTAAAAACTCACTGTCAAATCTCTGGATCAAATGCTCTGTTCTCTGACTCTGCCAAGAACTAATCTTCAACCTTCTGGTGTTGATTTCAGCACGCACGTGCTGCTTTGGGAGTGCATTG
>NW_008688427.1:0-2882 GCF_000695815.1 Acanthisitta chloris
TTCTGTGGTTCTGTGATGCTTTAGTTCATTGCTCTCTCTTTTCTGGGCAGCTAGCAATACCTGCAGCTGCTGACAGACCAAAGAGTCCATTTACTCTTCCAATAATTATTCTTTATACCTAGTGCTAGACAAATATAGTTTGTTACCTAACCAACTCCATAGCAGTTAACATAGGAGTAGCTTTTACATTAAAACCTGAATCTTTTCAGAGGTTTGGATTGTTTTGAGAGATGCAGGAACAGGTTAGAGAGCTGCACACTGCTGCTTCAGCCAGAATTCTCCCTTTGCTCCATGTTTGAGTTTTAGAGCAAGTGTACAACAAAACAGGCTCTTCACTCACCTTGCTTTGTTTAGCTGTAAATTTTATTTACTTATTCCAGCTCATTTTACTTGGCTCTTTGGTCTCTTTCTACCTCTGTTTCCAGGAATGGCAGTTCTTTTCATCTTGTTTTAGCTGTGGCTCTGGTGCTTTAGACAGTGAGGTTCTGTGTTGGATCCCAAGTGCCATGGCCTGTGTGACACTGGACTTAGGCTCTCTGTAATATTCTCCTGTCTGTAAATGAGCCTGAGAGGAACCCAGATAATATAGCTGCAGGTGCTGGGGAAGTATATAAAATAGAAAGCACCATCTGTAATTTCCAAAGACACTTGCTGACGTCAAGGACTGTATTATTTTTGAACCTGCCATTCTGCATCACACATTTGCGCTGAGGAGTTGAAGAATTCAATACCCATCTGAGACTAATCTCCCTTTAGTACAATGCTATTTAATTTTTTCGTGCTTGGAGGATTTGTAATTGCTTTAGATGATGTTATGCATTACTTTGACATATTAACCTATTAAAGAGCTGTGTAAACCTGCATGGTATTACAGTGTAGTTTTCCTGTGGCTGAAATCAATAGCTGCACAGCTGCTTGTGACTTTGCATTTCTCAGTAAAACACTCCTGAAATAGTCAAATACCTCAACTTTTCCATCCAGAATTTTGCTAAACAAGTGCATCTGTGTCATCTACATCCTCCACTTATGTGATGCATGTTGTTGGTCCCAATAGTTAGAGAGTTTGTAATGAACAGGCAGAATATGTTCTCTGTCTGAACGGTTTTGGAGAAAGAGGCAGAATCTTACAGCCTTATGCTGTCTGTTGTGTTGAAAGCTTACAGATTTGGGGACAAGAGGGAATTTCACCTTGTGGTTTCTCTGTCTAGTAAAATGTGGTATTTTTCATGGTTTGGGAATTGACAGATGTTGAGTAGGGGCAAAACCTTTGTGTTGTTAATGTAGTGTGGGTAGATCTGTATGAGAAAATCTAGGCAGATTTTTCAAAGAAAAGTGGAAGAAATAGCCCCGAATCTTCCCTTAATTTGACTTTAGCTTTACTAGCTGAATGGCTTTGTGCAGTCACTGTCAGCTCAGAAAACCAGTGTGTCTAAGGTTGGGCAGCTCGAGAGCTGCCACTGCTGCTCCTGCTGAGGAGCACCAGGAGCTGCGAGGAAATCTCTTCGTAGGAGGATAGAACTGGAGGCCACTGTGGACCTTACTGTGACTGTGCAAGCAGAGGCAGAGTCAGTTCTCCTTCACAGTGCAGAGCTTTGAAATACCTGTTGAGTCTTCCTGAGAAAATTCCAGAAATCTGTGAAAGACTTTGAGTCAGTTTTCACAAGTTCCATTCCCAACCTGCGCAGCCACTGGAAAAGAGTGAACTGTGAATATTTTTGCAGAATCTAAGTTTTGAACTTAGATGAAAGTTTCTTATCAGTAGGTCAGAAAACTGATTGATACTGCCTGATATTTTAATTTTTCTACTAACATAGCAGTTACCAAATCACAGTGTCAGAAGGTTTGAATGCCTTAATATTCATTTATCCAAATATCCTATTTAGTCTTCATAGAGAATCTTTCTTTACTCATGTAATTTCTTGGGAGACATGTCTGCACATCTTCCTTTGCAGAAGAGCTATAGCTGTATCTGCTTTGAAAATCTCAGAGCCCAGTGCTAGGAAATTGCTTTATCTCCCTTCTAAAAAATAAGTTTTCTTTAAAACATTGGACCAAATCTTCTGTTTTCAACAGTATGAATCTGACAGGAAATTTTCATTATCGAGATCAAGAGAATTTGTCCCTGAAAGGATATTTTCCCTCTCTATTTTTTGTTATTCCTGCCAGTGTGTTAGTGTTAAATGGACAGTTTCCATCAGCCAGGCATCGCACACGTGCAGCATTCTTAGGCAGAGCTGTGTGTTTGCAGGACATTTTACACTGGTAGGTATAATCAAGGTTTTCAAACCATCATTGCAGCAGTACAGTTCTCTAAGATTTATGGTGATAATCCATAACATCTAGAGCTGATGAGGAACCCAAACCATTTGGGTGTACTGCAGATGGTTTCAGCTTGACTTAGAATCATAGAACCATCAGGGCTGGAGGAGAACTCTAAGATCATCAGCTCCAACTATGAACCTGTCACTGCTGTGACCCCCAAACCCTAACCCAGATCCTGCAGTGCCACATCAGACACCTCTGAAACACCTCCAGGGATGGTGACTGCACCACCTCCCTGGGCAATATCCCAGTGCTGAACACCACAACAGGCAAAACATTTCTCCTCACACCCAATCTGACTCTGCCCTGGCTCAGCTCAAGGCCATTCCCTCTCTCCTCTCCCTCAGCCCTGGCAGGACACACATCCCACACCTCTCTCCAGCCCTGGCAGGAGTTGCAGAGAGCCAGGAGGTCACCCCTGAGCCTCTTCTCCAGGCTGACCAACCCAACTCCCTCAGCCCTTGCCCATGTGCTCTGCCCTTTGCTGCCCTCGTTGCCCTTGGCTGGACTCGCTCAGTGCCTCAATGGCTGTTTGTGCTGGTTTGAAACCAAACCGGTGA
>NW_008688428.1:0-21858 GCF_000695815.1 Acanthisitta chloris
CGGGGCTCAGCCCGGCGAGGTTGGCTGCGGCGCCAGGGGAAGGGGCAGCACCGACACCCCCTGGACGTGTCGCTGGGGCAGCGAATTAAGCAAATGTGCGGGGCAGAGTGGTGGAGAGAGGAGGGGCACGTGGCTGAGAGTGTTGTGACACTAACCCTGTCGTGAACGTTCATTGCGATAAGTTAAACACCAGCCTAGCTTTCTCTGTGCCGGGTGATGCTAGGCAGTACTTTGTAAGACAGTTCTCTAAGCTCTAGCTTAGTGATAAACTTTAGCCTTAATGGTTTAAGAGACTTGGTCAGAAAAGTAGTAGAAGGTGGTTTCTTTTTTCTTATTTTTTCCTTACACCTATTGCTTCCTGCAAATTATATCTCTAAACCTTGGGAAGGGATTGGTTCTGATAAAGTGATTGCATTGTTCCTGTTCCTCATTCCTGCACAGGCCTCCTTACTCCTCCTCCTCCCTTTTCCACCTTTCCTCTTCTGAGACTATGAAACTAAGAGCTGAGGTCAGTCAGCTCTGAATTTCAGTCACGTATCTATCACTCAGGGGGGAAAACCCTGCTCTCTCCAGTGCTCCTGTTTCCATAGCTAAACCCCTTTGCTTGTTTATGATTCTGTAGCATTGTGCTGATGGGATGAAGCCAGAATCAAAGAGTAGCCAAAGAAGTAATCAATAGTGTGTCAAAGGATACAGATTGGTGTTTGTCAAGGTTTGAGTTCATAAAAGGCATTCAGAAGCCTGAACTAATTTCTGTGCCTTTGCTACCCCACACAGGCCTTCCAAGTAAGGTCTGGTGTTGCAGAACAAAGTTGCTAGTTAGACTGAGATCCAAAACAAAGCAAACGTGCTCATTCTGTGCTGAATTTACATGGAACAAACTGCCTTTTATGCCACTAGACAGCTAATTAGACTTGGGTTGGGTTTTTTTTCTTCTCTGCTTTGTGTGCTTTTTGAACAGACTTGACTCAAATACAGAAAATACATTTAGTCTGAGAAGCTGAAAAGAGACTCTGGTTTTTCACACATACATGCTACTCAGTCAGCCAGCTCTGGCTATTGTTTGCTCTCTTAGCAAACTGCTATTTGTGCTGGCATGTGAAACTATTTTAAGCTACTGCACTGAGCTTATTTAATGGTTGCACATGTTCTTGCTGGTTAAAGTGACAATGTGATAAAACTGCACTGTGCGAGGGTTTTTCTTTATTTTTCAGGCTTCTTGACCTTAGCCACAAATACATTGTGAGCACTGCTGGGACGTTTAGCGTGGGTTCTGAGGGATCTGTTCCTTTTAGCTGTTGGCTGGGAGGTGTGGGATAATGAAGTGCATAGTCCAGTTTAGAGTAACCAAAAGGATGGGCAGGCAGTGGAGCAGCTCGTAAGCAGGGGACAGCTGTCACTTGATGTCAAATTGACCATAGTTTGGATGTTACTGTGCTTAAAGGAGGAAGACTTTTTCTACAGGAAAGTGGTTAATGTATTTGCATTCCAATATCACTCTAAATCCACGGTGTTTTTGCATTGCTGTAAAAAAGGCAGCAACAAACAACACGTTTAGTTGTTACAGCTAGTAACACCTATGCTCAAAGCTGGAGTAAAGGACTGTTAAGAGGACTTAAAGCTTTCTTCTGAAATACATTTGGGCTTATTTCATGGAGAAGCATTCATAAATTGTGTGTGCACGATCATATGCGTCGGTTAACACCTTAGAACGAAGCTAGTGGGATATTTTTGTTAAGTGACGAGACTTAGTGTAGGTCATGTCTCTTTCATAACTAGAAACTGTTATTTTTAACACTTCCGTCAGAACAGTGTTTCATACAACTCATTTCCAAACGCTTTTCCACTGTAGAGTTCTGCAGTGGAGGGAAATTACTTGGAAGCAAACCACATAATGACAAATAAGTGTAGTTTCTGTAGTTCTTAATGGCTGCTTGCATTCTGCCTCATAATACTTGCTTTACTGTAAGGCTTTAATAATCTTGGTACTTTGTCTTGTTTGTATGCTGTGTGAATGACTTGCATTGCTGCTTGCTTTAGCTTTTTTTCTAATCTGGTACAGGAAGTATTCTTGGAGTCAAGCAGACTAGTTATGTCAAGTATGAAGTGCCCAGTGCGAGATTCAAATACTAGTACTAGTTCTGAAGTCTCCTGCAGAAAGCTTTCTTAATTAAAAGTGATTGCTAACATCAGTGCCCTCTTCAGCAGGCATGTTGTTGTAGATGCTGTTAACTCTAAACTTTTTTAAACTGCAGTATAACTTTTAACAAGATTTTTGTTTATTGTCCTGGCAAGGACTGTCTATTCAAATCCAAACCCTTAGTTCTGGATCCATCCTAAATTTCTGCTTGGTGTTTTATGTGTAGAAAGACAGCAATGCTATTTATTGCTAGATTTAGCCTTAAAATGCTACTGTTTTGTGAACTATTTCCAGACATTGTATGTCCAGCTTGCTCAAGTACTGCTAAAAATGATGAGAGAACTAGTGATTTTGCTGAAAAGTTCTGACTTTAGTGCTGAAGGTGAGTCTTGCCAGGTTACAAGTATGAACAACATAGACCAGGTTCCTTTCCATAATACCTAGGTTTTACCAGGTTGGGTTTACCAGAGCAGAAGTTTTGCTGTGCAGGATGGTGCATGTGCATGGACAGTGGTGTGAATGTGGTTCCTCTTAAAATGCTTCTGCTTGTCCCCTGTGTTCAAATTCTTCATGTGGAAAAAAGCATCACACGAGCTAATTCAGCTTTTTGGTGTTGGACAGGAATATAGGATATGTAGAACTGTACACACAGTCATTTCCTTCCTGAGAGCAGGAGGAGATACTCCAGAGGCTCAGTCTGCTCAGGTCAAGGATTACAGTAATACAACACAGGAACATTTCTCTTTATTATAGCAAAACTGCATCTTGGGAAATGTTGGCAGAGAGATTCTTCTGGTTTGACAGAAGTCCTTTGATTCAAAGGATTATGTTGGTGGCTATGCCTGTTGTTTTTCTGGATGTTCCCATGTGTCCTGCTGACAGTGACATCCTTCCTTTTGTCTTACCAAATGCCTCTTTGCCTTGTATCTCAGCTGTCTGTGTATCTCTGCTTTCAGCACTTGTGTGCCACTCCTAGTCAGCCTGCTCTGAACTTTCATAAAAAACCCATGTTTTTAAATTCACCAGTGGAAGAGATTGCTGTCTGATTAGCAGTCCACTTGCACAAGTTTTGTATTTCCGAAGTTTTTTATTTAATCTTGACTTCTTTTTACGTCTGCTGATGTGATAATTAAGGCTCTTTTAGCCTTTCTTTCACTGCTGCCTTCTTTACGCCCTCCCAGCTTTCCAAGGAAGTCTCTTGTTCAGATGTTTGCACTTCTGGCTTGTGTCAGGAAGGAACAACAAGGAGTGTTTAGAAAATACGGGTACTGTGAGGAATGCTAAAGTCCTTTTCTGCTGCTACTTAGAATTGTTGGATCATGTGGTCTTTTTCTGGCTGCTTGTAATATTCCTTGTTGAAATTTTAGATTTTGGATTTTCACAGCTGAGGGCTTCTGTATCAGGGGGTATTTGATGGCAGATACAGTAGTAACAAACTAAAATAAATCTTTGTGCTGTGGTGGTGAATTGTCCCTTTCCCTAGAAGTTTTGCAGAAGTTAAGAAGGGTCTAAGTAAACTGTGTCAGAGTGAAGATAATTCTAATTGTATTAGCATGACTTTTCAGTCCTTTGTTTCCTTTGGAGCATGTTTGGAAAATGGCTCCATGTGTTATGTGTGTGTGTGTGTGTAATATGCATTTTCAAGGGTATTTCCCATATTAGTATATTTCTTGTTTTCAGTTTCAGGGCTGGAGAGCAAAGGAAATGTCTATACCACAGTGAGCACTGTGCAGTTTAGAAAGAATGTTTGTTTGGTCTGTTAAGAAAGAGCTTAAATTAACCTTGGCTGTGTTTCTAAATGTGTGTATGAGCCTTTTGCTGTTAAAAATAAATGAGCTTGTGATGGTGGAGGGTCTCCAGGGAGGTCTACAAGTACCAGGAATGGCCAGTACTGCTTATATTCTCTTTTGCTAATTACAGTAGCATAGAAATAATAACGAATGCTGTGGCAGTGGGTTTTTTACAGCTTGTTTTCACACCTGGGGATGTAGGGTGCTCTGTGATGGCTTGACATTTGACTTGCCTCATTAACTTCCTGCGTTTTAGGGGATCAGATTTTGCTAGCTTAGACTCCAGGTCATGTTAAAATCTGATCCAGGGGGCATTAGCAGTGTTGAGTAGCCATCTGCCCACTGTCCTCCCACAGAGGGGACCCTCTGTTCCAGCAGAGCCCACTCTTCAAATACTTTTTTCCCCCTCTCAGCCATGGCCTTTGCAGACAACTTTGCTGACACTTGTATGAGATGAATGCAGGAGTGGCTGCTCTGCCAACAATCACAAGTTCAACTATAATTTGCCACTAAAATATGGGAGTAACAAATACCCCGTGCTCGTTGACAGTGTTTTGAATGTTTAATGTTTAATTGCCAGACTGCAGAATCCTGTGTCAGTGGCCTTAAAGCTTCCTTTGTTTGTGTGAGCACCGGTTGAACAATGCTCTCTGGAGAACAGAGGTCTCATGTTCTCTGTAGCTGCCCCTGCAGAAGGCTGTGACTCAGTGGAGGGTCAGTGGAGGATAGTCTCATGGCTGGAAGCTCTGGTCTCAGTGCTGTTCCACAGAAATAACCAGTGCTGAGCATGGAGAAGTTGGCAGCGATGAGTGGGATCTATGTGTGGGATGTTCTAGCTATGGTGTGCTGGATAAGTGCAGATGGCAGAGTTGTCTTACTTTCTTGTCATCTTTCCCCAGGGCCTCAGAGGAGATAGCTGGATTAATGCTGAGGTAGTGTTTGGTTGCTGTCTACCTCAGGAGCTGTCGTAGAGCAAGGTGTAACCGGTACTGCTGCACAGGTGCAGGTTGCAGATATTTGTTCAGGGTCAATTTAAATTTAGGCCTGATTAATTTGGACTAAGGGACTATAATCCACCCTGCCTCCTGTTAAACAGGGAACACTGTAAAGCATTAGAACTGTGCAAAATGCTTGCCAAATGTATGGAAAGAAGCATTTTTCCCAGAAAAGAAGGTTTGTAATTCCTCATAAGGAATAATTGTACTTGGCTGTCTACCAGTAAGCATCCCCCATATGTAGATGAGCTGTTTGTGAATCATGTGGGTTATCAAGTAATCTTTGTAGGTAAGGAAGGTTTGGTCCTCCCGTTCTTCAAAAATCCCACAGCTGCTCTGTTTTAGGGAGATTCTGAGCAGTTCATGGGTATAGTGTTAGTTAGAAGTCATGTTCAGGATAGTTAGAAGTCATACAAAAAATAGGAGGTTTGGTGTTCTAATGGTGGAATCAAAGTCATTCCTCCAAGGAAGATAGCACATATGTTTGGGCTGTGTTTGTGTGCCATATGATGCAGCTTCTTGTCTTGAATTCCTTGTTCTTGTCTGACTTCTTACTCTGCTTTAGCATAAGATGAGGCTGTTCATAGGTTCCCCCCACCCCTTGCCATATTAAATATGCATCAACACTTGTATGTACAGTACTGCAGCTTGAGAGTGTACTTTGCATTTATGGCTGCTAAAATTCTGTGCAGGATTTCCAGTCCGTCTGGACCACCAGTGTGTGTGACACTGTGCTCCTGTTCATCATGCCAGACATCTGACACTTGTGTTGTGAGCTGACCTTTAGGAATGGGACATGTCTTCCTCCTTTTAGCAGGATGGTGTAAAAGAAGTGAGAATTCAACCTGCACACATTATATCCTTGTGGGATATCAGGGAACTTTACAACCTGAACTTCAAAACTATAGAACAGTCTTCCCTGGAGAGAGAGGAATGGAGGAAGTCTCTGGTTAGACTAAACAATCTTATCTAGGCCTCAAGTGTATCTCATATTGCTGCTTAGTAGAGCTGAAGATATGTGTTTGCTGATGTAAATGCTTTGGAGAGCCCTAGTAGTTCAGTGTGGAGTAGGTACTGCTTGGTACTGCTGAAATAACTTGTGCAGTGCTGTTAAATTGCAAACACAGGTACAACAGTGCACTTAAGCTTTACTCTGTAGAAGTGAATTTTAAGCAGGAGCTAGTGGGAGAGTTCAGATACACAACCTGTGCTGAAGAATGTGTGAGGGTGTTAGTGAGTAGCTCTAGCTTTTAAATAGTCATTAAATAGTACAGCTATCTAACTGTGCATCATTCATCATTGCTAGGAGGAGAGTAAATGGAACAGACTGAGGTATACAGAACTGTTTTTATACTTTGAAAGCAAGGGACAGTGATTGGCAGACAATATTTGATGGAGTGTATTTATGTGAAGTGCCAGGTGGATGCCAGGTTCGTTTCTGTGCTGTCACTGAAGATACAATTCTACAGTGCCACATAGTGAAATGTCACTTTTTCCATGCACAGACTAAGAAGGTGTTTTGTAAAGCCCTAAAATAAGCAAAACCCAAACAATCAAACCTAATACTAGTACCAGCTCTGAAACAGTGAATTTTAGCTGCCTAGAACTCTTACAGGTTTTTTTGAGTTGGATCATCTTAAAAGGAGTATTTGCTTAAAAAAAACCCCCTTATATAGTGCTACACTATTTTAATTAGTGCTGTTTCTTTGTGATGTGGATTTGGTATGCAGCTGGATGAAAGATGTTAAATTGTCAGTTTACCAAGGAATTCAAACATTTTGAGAGAAGAGATGAATTTGCTGATAGTTGATTAAACTCTCTTGAAACTTCTCTCACAAATCTTAATAAAACTTCTGCCTTCTTGGCAAGGTGCTGAACTTTGGAGTCTGTGTCAGCTGCTCAGATGTGAAAAATTTGCTTAAGCAAATAGGATTCTGTAAAATTAATTTTCCTATGCCAGTAAGTTTGTATATGACTTCTGTTTTAAGGTACTCAAAATACAATTTTTCATCCAAGCAATTCCAACAATGATTCTCTCAAATTTGTTTTGTAATGACAAAATGACTAAAAAATTAGACTAAAATGTTACTGCTTAGTGTTTTAACCAGTATTCAACTTGCAACTAAAAATGTGGAGGTTTTTTTAACACAGGATTGGAATTGCCTTTTTACAGGCATAGTGTGAACTTAGATGTCAAGGTGAATTTCCAAGTGAAATGCACAACGATGTTTTTCCCATTAGACTTACTCAGAAAACTTGAGTGCTAAAAAGTTTGGGTAAAACTTGAGTATAACGTGTTAATATTTGGAACATCAGATTTTTTTCATAGGCTGTTTTGATGGATAACAGATTAATTTATAGTTAGCATCCCTGGAATTATTATGGAGTTGAAAGAAAACCATTAGATGTCAGTGATTTCTGTTTCTATTCTTAAAATCAATCTGAACTAAATTTAGACTCAAAGTGTAGGAGCAAATATAAGCAATAAAGCTATCAGCTGTTTTGTTAGCAGTCTGTTAGGTCTGTATGACATCCCTGGAAGGTGGTTTTTTATTGTTTGATGTCTCATAGGTGATGTATAGTCATGTTTAAGGTGGTATTTCAGACATCCAGGCTTGATCAACTCGAGTGTCAAACTAGCCCTGTTGTATTGCCTGAGCATCTCCACTGTTTGGCATATGTAGGATGTAATGTTCTGTATCCATTGAGCAAAGCACAGCTTGGTTTTAATCCTAAGCATTTCCTGGCAAAAGCAGTGGTTAGCATGTATTTAAAGAAAGGACTGGAAAATAAAGCTTTTCCTTACCATGGTGCTGTTGCTCAGCAGGTTTTTTCTCTGTGCTTGCAGGTTTTGACTGAACTGGGTTTGCCAATGTCAGGCTGTGGCAGCAGGAGTGCCTGGTGTTTCTGGTAGCTCTGCTGCAGCACTCTGGTGTGGATGGGATTCTGGTTAACCCATCCTGGCCTGAGGCAGAGCTGCTGAAGCTTTGGGCTGTGGTGTTAGCAGTGGTATCTCCCCCGAGAGCGTGCTAGAAACAGTGTCTTTTTGCTTTGGTTGTGGTTACTTGTGTAGTGCTCAGGAGGAGGAGTCAGACCTGTGGGTGAAGGGGCAAAAGGTAACTAGACAAAGATGCTGGGAGGAAAGAGGAAATGTAGGTTAAAGTAAGAGAGGAAGACTCTGAGCTGGGGAGTTTAGCTTGAAGAAATCTAGTGATGGGTAGAAGTTGTAGTAAGAAGTGTTTGAAGTGAGGGAGGAGTTGGAGGGAAAGAAAACTACAACAGCAGGCTCAAGATTGAGAGATGTAGGGTAGAGGCAAGCGTGAGCGAGTTTGGGGAAGTAGATTAGAATTTAAAAACCCTCTAATTATGCGTTTGTAAATTTGCAGAGAAAGTGTCAGAATGAGTTTGCGTGTCCTGTTGTAGTTATTGTCTCCCGAAGTTCAGTTATGCCTTTGTATGCTGAATGTTGCTTTGAGGAGAGTTTGCACAGCCTTCAGTTGTGTGGCAGTACCAAAAATGAGGGTGTGTTAGAGATGCCTCCTGAATTGAAAACTGACTTGTAGCTGTAGTGTTCAAAGCGATTGCATGATGGGCAGTTTCCTGAGTACTAAACATTTCTTGCTTCTTTTAGGCGGGGCTTGAATCCACCCCACAGAGTGAAGTCGATTTCAATGACTACTTTCACACAACAGGAAATAGAATTTCTGCAGAAACATGGAAACGAAGTAAGTATCATTTGGAGAATTAAGTGAGTTTGCCACCTTAATATTTAAGTCTAAAACACTAGTTAAGGAAAACGTTGTTTATGTGCTTTTTAGCAAAAACTAGGCAGAAGCCAACATTATTTGAAGTGATGTTTCTGAAGAGCTTGTTTCACTTGGGTAGCTGATCATCAGCATGTTGTGTGGTGTTGGCCAACCCAGTCAATCCAGAGTCACACTATCAGTACTTCTGAATTGAGTTTTCTTTTGCATAAGGCAGTATGCAGCTCTTTTTTTAAATTTTTTTTGCAAGTTCAGAACTTGAGAGTGACTGGAGCTGTTTCCTGAAGGAGTGTACAGTGACAAAAATGAAAACAGAAGTACAGCTTGTGGCTCTGTTTCTTCACAGTAGGTGTCAGAAAATCTAATAGTGGTTTTAATAGCCTCTCAGTAAAAGTGTATCGCTGTTGAAGGTTCTTGAAGAGAGGAAGGAAAGAGAGAATTTTTTTCTCTAAGGATTGTTATCTACTGAATAGCTTGTGGCAGCCTCGAAGACAAGAAGTCCTAGTGTCCTGACTTTGTGCTTTTTTAACAGAAGAAAAGAAGCCAAGGTAAGTGTTGGATTGGCTCTGTGGGAGCCCATGGAGCATGTAACCCTGGATGTGATTATTGCTGTCTTCAGTTTGAGGGTTTGTTTGTATTTGAATACCATACTGTAGCATTGGGAATTTTAGAGGCAGATTTTGCGAAGTTTGTATTTGAATACCATACTGTATCATTGGGAATTTTAGAGGCAGATTTTGCCTCGGTTCAAATTGGATAAAGTTCTAGTCAATGCTGGTTGCATCTGTATTCTGGTTTAGTAGAACTATTGATTGTAGGCTAGAGAGTGTCTTAGCAGCGTGTTCTTGTGAGGCTTTGTGGGGATAAATCCCATCATTTGCTAAAATGCTGACACTTAACTTTCTTCAACTTGGCCCATTCATAACTGTCAGGTCGAAGAATGAAAATAGAAGTAGCAATTTCTTTTTATGCCCTAGTAAATATGCTTTATTTGTTGAAATGACTGTTAGTGAATGATTCCTCTTAGGCAGAGCTGGAACATGGTCTAAACTCTTCCAGACATTATAAAATACACTTGATAGCTTAGGTGGTTTTGGTTTTTTAAAGCTGTATAGCATTGAATGTATATACGTATAGCATAGACTTTTTGTGTAGGGTAAATAACAAACAGTCTTCCATGGGTTGGGATAGAATATGTTGGGGTTGCTTTCCCTAAGATTAGTTTGTAAACTCCAGCTATGCTTTATGCTTTACATGTGTAAAGGAAAACATGTGTGAGTGTGTGTGTACCTCCCTCCCTGCCTTTGTTTTAGTTTCAGTTTTTTACTGAATCTGCAGTGTCTAGAGAGTGCTGTGAGATTGATTTTTCCCTCTTCTGGAACCTTAAGTGATCCCTACCCAGTTGATTAGTATGGTTGTCCTTCTCTTTATAGACCTGACTAGTCTGCCAATCAATGATTTCATTGACAGATAATTAGTTATTGACATAAAGAAGTTCACAGATCCCTGCAGTGCTATGCTGTTTCAAAAGCAAGGGGCTTTGCACTTGTACTACTCTAACTAAAGTGTTGCAATGGTTTAAATGAGCTGCCTCATAAGTGAAGATGACCTCCTGGGTTCAGTTTTGGGTTGTTGGATTGGTGCATTGCCCTAATTCTAAAGGAAGACTGAATAGACGTAACTGCAGATGGTAGATTTAACACCTGCTCAGATACTGAAGGGAAATGATTATTGTTTCAAACACTGTTAGAAGTTTAAAACCTAATTACATGTTTTCACTTTGTGCTTTATATTGCAGTTAGTTAAATAAGCATTTTGCTTTCTCTTGTTGGTATTGGACTTTGGAATACTTGGCTGCAGATAAGATAAAGTATTGGACAGATGAAATTTGTTTGACCTCACCAAAATAACCTTCTTTGCTTTGCTGTTCAGTGTAGGAGGCTCTTGTGTCTATATGAAGAAATGAAATTTCCTAGGAGAAGACTTGTCAAAAATGGAGTTGTCCAACATTTTGGAATATGTGTGCGTGAAACAAAGTACAGTCACTTTTAGTTTAGATGTTGTAACATTTAGTTGTTTTAATTCTACATATAAACCCCAACTTTTTGCAATCTTACATTGTTTAACTATCATTTTTTTTGTAACTTTTTAAAATACTTTAGTTCCCACTTTGTTGTTCTAGTCTTTCAACAACATGTCCAAGGTGCCTGTGGGAAGCTGTCTTACCTCCAGATGAGTAGATCATGGTGTATAATAGGGATCTTGTTCTGAATAGAAAGGAAAATAGCAGGAAAGGTTCCATGATGTAAAGTAGTTATTAAGGTGCTGAGTTGTTCTTAGAGGAAGTAGTTTTCCACTCTCCTTCAAAGAGTATTTATAAGGTCATTGTATGACCTTATAAATGAGGTTGGAGTTCTCTTAAAAAAATAAAATCAAATCAAACCCCCAAACCAAACAAGAACAGGAAAAAAACAACAAACCTCTTCCTAATATCTGCAGAGCTAACTTTCCCCAGTTGCTGTAAAGTACTATCCTTGTGGCACACATGGGTAAAACATTCACTTACTGAAAGACTTCTACAAAGCAGCTGCTTTGGGAAGAAATTCGGAGCAGCTTCTTTTCAGGTGAGGCACCATCTTTTCCCTGTATATGCACATATAGGGAAGGTTCTCTTCATGAAGAGCAGTGTGATGCATTTTCCCATTTTCTTGTTAGGAATAACGAGGAGATGTTTCTGTTTGAGTACTCGTACCCAAGTGCTGCTAACGTCGATTAGGCCTCTGATTCAGTCGTGCAGTGGTAGTAGGAAGTGAACTCGCTGTTTGCAGAAAGTGGAGGTGGTGCTAATCTCATGTTGCCATTATAGCTGTGAATATTTATTCAGAAACTTCTCCCCCAAGCTAAAAAATAGTATTATGAGGCAAACCAGTGGCACAGTTAATTTTTTTCCTGCGCTTTTGAAAAGTGACAGGTACTTTATGACCTTTCCAAATGGCCCATGCTAATATGCTTATGGTTGAAGAAAAAAGATTTTCATGGTCTTGTACTCATAGAAAGCTGTATTGCTCTGGGGGAGTTCACCTGAGCTGATGAGTAGAATGCAGTGCAGGCATGCTTAGCTGCTTAGGGGTGTTTTAATAGTGCTTAATTTCTGTTTTTTGGTGCCAGCCTTCCTGACTTTTAATAGCCTCTGTGCAAGGCCCACTTTTCTGCACTCTTGCTGAACTAGTAGCAGTATGAGACTGGTTCAGAGGTGGTGCCTGGCCTGACCAAGATGCTTTCCTGGAATGTCCTTTACTATGGAATGTGGCCTAGAAACCTTGGAGTGGAAAGAGCAGTACTAAGCTAGAGCTGATGAGTCCTGACAGCATGAGCTGTGCAGTCAGGTGTCCTTGTAGTACATTCCTGGTTCTGCTAATACGATATAGATACATGAGCTGATTGTGTGCAGAACAATGTCTTTGTTAGCAGGATTTACTGGCTTGCCTCTGTGCTTATAAAACAGCTCTAACTTCTGCACCCAAGCTGCCTTTGAAATCAGTATCTGGCAGTATAAAATTCTTTTAACCTACAGAGATAAATGAATAATACTGACATCAGAAGTACAGAGTTACTAAACAAAGCTATAACTTGCTTACATAAAGTGTTTCCAAGTCTTTCTTCCTTTGGGGTGAGTGTTATGTTTTGGAACATAGTTTTGTTGTGTGGTAATTTGCAGTTCTTTGCACTGTCAACATGACATTTGGTGCATAACTGAGGATATTTTATTGGTGGGGAGGGGGAGAAGAAGAAATCTATCTTGGTGTTTGCCAGCCTCCTGAAAGGTAATATGTCATTTGAGCTTTAGACTGATGTGTAATCTTCCTATGTAATGGTGTGTTTGGGTCCCAAGAAGTGATGTAGGTCAAGGAGTGTGTTTTTCCTAGTTGAAATGCAGCTTCTACCAGCAGAACTGTGTGTCCTGGTAGAGTTTTCCTGTCCTTGCTGCCTTCACTGCATGCAAGAGAGGGGAGGCTTCATGAGCAAGAACTTAATTTTGCTGGCCTAACTGAATTTTTATTACCCCTAACTAGCACAGCTCTGCTAACAGGAGTTTGTATCTGGTGGCTCAGTGTGTTGTGTAAGCTGAAGGCCTTTGTCTCTCCCATATCCGCCTTCCCACACAGGCTGGAGATCTCTATCAGTGAAATACTTGTGGCATGGTCAAGTGTTGGTCGGTGTTTGAAATACATGGCTCTGGAATAGAAGTAACTGGAATCTCAGATTCTCAGGGGTTTTGCCAAATTTGATGGATACTGCTGATTCTCTTCTTTATTAGCAGTTTTTTTACTGTGTCTGCCCTTTCCCACTTGGCCAGCTCTGTCAAAACACACAGGAAAAAAATCCCCAAAACATGTCAACAAACCTAGAACCAAAACAGAGGGTGAAGTTATGGAAAACAGGTGCATTTATTTTCCTCAGCTTTTGAGCCCTGCTTGGAACTCCTGAAAACAGGAGATGTTACTGGAGGTTGGGTTTAAACCAGAAGCCTTTCTGGTCAATTTTGTTTTGTGGCTGACCAGATGTGCACTGAATGGGATGTGTTCTTCCTTCCTTTCTGTCAAAGCTGAGAACAGTGGTAGGACTGCAAGTAAGTAAGTAGTGTATGGAAAACAAGATGGGTAAATGGAATTATTCTAGGAAAAACGGTTCTCCTCACGTGGAAAAGCTGTGGAGTGAGGATTCAGGGAAACCAGTGGTGTGAAGAGAAATATAGGTAAAGAATTTATGATAACATACAATATGCACTTGGCCCAATTTCTCCTTTCCATGATATATTTAAGTTACGGCAACTCACAGTTTCTGCCTTGTTACCTCCTGGGTTTTTATCTAGGTCAGGGTGAGTAGGTTGAAGCTGGTTGTGATTCTAAAAAAAAATTACTGATCTAATTCCGAACGTCCCAGTATCTAGTTGCCAAGTGTCTAATGACATCCCTTGCAGGACTGGAGCTTGTTGGCAGAAACAGGTACTGTTCTTCCCAAAGGAGTTGTAAAGACATTCTCATGAACTTCTAAATTCCGTGAAGGCAACTGCTGCATCTTGTTATCTACTTACTGTTACCTGGCAAGATAAAACTTTGCTTTGTCTTGTTCCTTTGCAGCCCTCACGACATAGTAGGGGCAAAACTAAACAAAGTTTTGCTTCTGTCAACCATTCAACAAAAGTAGACTTTCAAATGCTGCATATGCTTAATCATTCTGACTTCAATGCTTCCCTTTTTTTGTTGTTTTTTTTTCCCTGCTGCATTGGTGAACCAGTGGGACATGGACTAATTATACTTTTCAGGGACAGTGGACAATGATTATGGATTGTTGGATATGTTCCACTGTTTCTAGGGGCTTCCACATAACTTGAATGTTTACTCTTGGCTCCAGCTTGTCAGGCTCTTCTCTAAGCAGAGCATTTTGTTTGATAGAGCTCTGGTTATCAAAAGGAGTATAGCAGAGCTTTTGGTGAATGAACAGAGCTTTTGAGCAGAGGCTTATTTGTGCTGCTGTTGCAGAAAGAACAATATTAATATTAAATGGCTGAACCAGAGTATCCCCAAGGAGATGGTGTGATGTCAAAGGATTTCAGAAAGCTGTAGAACTTCTAGGTCCCATACCATAATAGTAGTGTTGTGTAACACTGTGGTGAGCTGGGATGATGCTTCATGTATTATCTGTAAAAGCAAAGGAATGAGTAAGTCTGTTGAAATGGAGCTTGGGCAGTAGCATTTTCTGAATCATCTCTGCAAGGCTTGTTTATGTATGGAGAAGTTAAGAGGTGTTGTTTGCTCTTTGGGATATCACATTCAAATTTGTCAGAGCATACATTTTCAAAATAAGCAAAACTTGAGAACAATTACCTGGGTTTTTTTCCTCAAATAGTGAGTTTGCATTAAAAATCAAGAAGCAAGCTGCATGTTTAGTAGAGCAACGGGTTGCTTAAAGCTTGGGTTTGTGCAGAGTTACATGTCCTTCATTGCCTGCCTTTTTTTGCACTTTCTCCCTGCTCATGTGTCCTGCAAGAGTCAGCACATGCTGGGAATAACTGGGTGCTGATTTGTTCAGGTGTCCTGCCCAGGCAGCTCTCAGGCCAGACAGAATATAGAACCAAAGCTCTAACTAAAGTTGCCAATCTGATATTTCTATATTTCTGCTAAATTTTTTCTTGTCGTAATTCATCTTCTGGTATGTGTCAAGTTCAGATGGTAAATAAGTGGGGAGTAATTAGGGTACCAAATACATAAATGCTGAGTGCTCATTCCCTGCCATAACTCAATAGCAAGTTGTTTGGCATAAATTTCCTTGATCTTCATCACAAGAGTAACTTTTAAATAGCTTTAAAATAAATAAAAAAACCCCTGATCAGTAAACATTTCTCACGACTTTTTTCTTTGCACAAGATTCAAGGACTGTTAGTGACATAATTGAAGACTATGGAAAGATGGCTATTTCAAAACCAGCAATTATATGCTGCCAGTTCTGACAATAGTATTTTTACATTTTATTTTTCAGTTTTGACTTCATCCTGTGACATTGCATAGCAACTGCCAGTTGCTTTTCTGTAGAAAGCTGAAAATTGTATTGTGGCTCACTTGAAGCATAATCAATGCAGTGTTGTGGATCCCTGTCAAGTCAGATGATAGTAACAGAAGTATAGCTAGAAAGAGCATACAGGTCACCAGCAAACAAGGGAGGACAAGGGGCCTTTGATTGTGCTCTGAATGCTCACTTGGAACGGCTGCTGGTGCTCAGAGCATTGTGTGGTACTTCACACAGCAGCAGATGAAACTGCCTTTTAGTGGTGGTTGGTGTGGTGTTAAAGCTTTGTGAGGTTTGGCTTCCCAAAGGACTTAAGACAGAATTGTGTAGGTTGGAAATGACCTTTAAGATCATCGAGTCCAACCTTAGTAGGAAGACAAAATGCCTATTTTTTTTTTTTTTCCCCAGAAGCTTAGTCCTAACTACCCTGATGAGTAGTGATTTATCCTTTGTGTTCCACTCATGGTGTACACCCACTTAGTCTTACGGTTCATTTTCATCATTCCCACTATCCAAATCCAAACTAATCTGTTTTGTTCTGGTTTTGGTTGCCGAGGCTTGTCTGTATTTAAAAACTTTTAAGAAATTGTACTTTCTCTGATAACTGTTTAGGTAAAGAAATTTACATGAAATTGAATTTGCATCTCTGGTCCGGTAAAGCAAATGTTTTATGCTGTGTCTGTGTAGCTCCTGCTGTCAGACTGTTAGAATGTTAACTTCTTGCTGAAGTGTGTGGGACTTAGTAGGTTCTTCTGCATGGTGGTTGTGTGTTGCCCAATAGTAAAACTGTTCTCTCTGCTGCCAGTAACAGAGAGACATAGAGTGCCTGGCAGTTTGTTGTAAAAAATTACAGTAGTGACTGAAGTGTTGCTGCTTTCTGTGGTTAGGTGTTGAGAAGGCATTGGTTCCTCCAGGAAGCACTTTTGGAAACTTGCTTCCTGAAGGTTTGCAGGAGCTGCAATGTGAGAGCTGATGCCTTTAAGAAAATTGCATCACTTTAAACTAACAGGTGTTGGAAACAGCACAGTCCTCCTCCGTACCTGTTTGCATATTCATAGAGCTGTTATCTACTACAGCTCCATAGCTGGTGATGAGCTGAAGTCACACAGGACCTTGTTTTCCGATTCCTTAGCGGTGGTGATCAGGATGGCTTTGAGACTGACACGGAGTTGTGGTTGGGTTGTTTTGTTGGTTTTCTTTTCCCCTCAGTCCAGATGCTTAGGCACTTGAGGGTGAAGATGAAGCAGAAAACTGGGGGAGAGAAAGGTGAAAAACTGAGTTGTGGTTTGACTGTTGCTCTGAGGTTTATCTCCTGCAGGTTTCCGTGGTACTAGTGACATGGTAATTGTGATGAGTTTCTTTGATCTGACTTGTTTTGGTTGGCAGGAGGAGGAGGAGTAGTAATTTAATGGCCTGCTCTGGGTAGGGAAGACAACCTCATCTTTCATTTGACAGCACATCTCACTCTGGATGCAAACTGGTTCTGGTACAGCCCTGAGAGTTACTCTGCTGGGTGCAGGATCAAGTAGCAGCTGTTTTAACACTGGTCTGAAATTAAGCACATCCTTTTCCTTTCTTCGGTGTTTCCTGATGTTCCTCCCAATACTGAAGTTGGGTTGGAGGGGACTATATAGATTTGGACACCACCAACTCCTGCAGTTAGCTATTCTGTAAATAGCCACAAGCAGGACTTCTCTTCCTCCTACCAATCATGTGGTTGCTAGTTGTACAGTTATACTCACAAATCTAAGTATGGAAATACTACTCTAGGCCCAACTCAGATCCACTCTCCACTGATAGTTTAAAGCTATACACATAAATATTCTGACTTTATACATTTTTTCAGCAAAAAGTAGTGCTTTTGTCAAAGATTGGCACTATCAAAGCAGTGATTCATGCTGTTAGCTTTTATTTTAGAACAGACATGTGACTTTTTTGACTGAGTATATCTTCTAAATTGGTATGAAAAGCATTGAACAAATATAAAGGGTGTGGTAAAACCGAAGCTTTTTTAACTCTGCTTCTCTGAAAGAAACCTGTTTTAAAAGTGGCGGTTTGATTTTTGAGGGTAGCTGCTGTTTGTGGATCATTTGGGTGAATCTTCAGACTATCCTGCAGGTAACCTGCACTGCTTAAAACATTTCAGGTGTGACAGCTTGTTCATGTTGTTTAGTTTGGAGAACACCTTTCTTCTTGGTCAGGAATTGAAGGTGAAGATACTGAGAATTTTGCAAGTGATTCAACTTCTGCTCACTTACAGCTACAATTAGAAAGTTAAAGCAGAGCAAGAAACTTTCACCCCTTCTCTCATACCTTCACTCAAATTCAGTGTATATCATCTCATAGAAACTGCATCATGGTAAGAAAGGCTGTTGAAAAGAAAGTTCCTGTACTCAAATAATAATGGAATCATAGAATTTAGGGGTTGGAATGGACCTTACAGATCATCTAGTCCCAACCCCCTGCCCTGGGCAGGGACACCTCCCACCAGAGCAGGTTGCTCAAGGCTCATCCAACCTGGCTGTGAACACTGCCAGGGTTGAGGCAGCCACAGCCTCCCTGGGCAACCTGGGCCAGTGTCTCACCACCCTTAGAATAAAAAGCGTTTTTCTCATGTCTAACCTAGACTTCCCCTCCTTCAACTTGAACCCATTACCCCTTGTCCTTTCACTGCAGTTCCTAACACAGAGTCCCTCTCTGGCTCCTTGTAGCCCCTTCAGATATTGAAAAGTTGCTCTGAGGTCTCCACACAGCCTTCTCTTCTCCAGGCTGAACAGCCCCAACTCCCTCAGCCTGTCCTCATAGGGGAGATGCTCCAGTGCTCTTACAAACTTTGTGGCCTCCTCTGGCCTTGCTCCAACAGTTCCATGTCCTTCTTATGTTGAGGACACCAGAACTGCATGCAGTTAATTATAAGTACTAAACCTCAGATCCTTTAAAATCTACCACCTGGGGCTCAGGGCATATGGAATCTGTTGTAACAGTTTAAACCCTGAAATACAGGTAAGGGAATGTGTAGAATATAGGTGGAGAGTCTTAAGGATCACAAGTAGAAATCAGGTGCTTTGCCCTTTTGTGAGTACATTCTACAAATATTTTGTAAAAGCAGTATTGAGTGGTGGAATTGGATGCTAGGAGTTGCTTGCTCTCCTGTGACAGATGATCTTGGAACTTCAGGTATTGAGACCAGTACGTGGTACCCCAGTCAGTGGCTGGAAGCAACTGAGTCTGGAATAAAGGATGTGCAGCCACACATGTTCTAATAGCTTAGTATATTAACAATAGTAAACTTAAACAGGTTTTGAATTAAGGTGTTTGCTCTGATTAATCTTTGGTGGTGTTGTGGTTTGTTTTTTTTTTCTTGTTCAGGTGTGTAAACAGATTTGGCTAGGCCTGTTTGATGACAGATCATCAGCAATTCCAGACTTCAGGGATCCACAGAAAGTAAAGGAATTTCTACAGGAAAAATACGAGAAGAAAAGATGGTAAGATTGGCTCTGTGATGAGAAGTAAAATGGACTGTTGTCCTTTCATTTTTGAGTCTGCTTTCCTTCTTGTGTGCTCTTCAGACTAGTTTGCACAGCTCTGTAAAATGAAGTGATCTCTGAACTTTATTCAGAGCTCCTATAGGAAGCAGAGAAGACAAACTAAAGAAGCTTCTCAGTGTTCATATTGATGGAACAGAAGTGACTTAAGGGGATGTCAACATAGTAAAGTAACAGTTTTGCAGACTTACTGGGGTGGGAAGGCACATGTGGGTTGTATTTAATAAGTGCTAATAATATTTGTGACTTTAAATTCTAGTCCATTTAAAAAAAAACTATTTTGCAAATTACTGATGAATCTATTGCAGGCTCAGTGGTTCAAGTAGCAAAGCTGAGATCTACCACTTCTCACACTTGGATCTTATGCATGTTGAGCATAACATTTCACGTTAAACTTGTAAAAACCATTGCTCTTCTTGAATGTAGGTATGTTCCTCCAGAGCAAGCAAAGGTGGTGGCATCAGTCCATGCATCCATATCGGGGTCTTCTGCTAGTAGTACAAGCAGCACACCTGAGGTGAAGCCACTCAAATCTCTCTTGGGAGAAGCTGCACCCACACTGCACTTAAACAAGGGCACACCTAGCCAAGTGAGTAATGACAGAGCTAGAGAGCTCAGAGCTGTTCTGCACTACTTTTTCCTCTTCCAGTAGCACAAAAATTTTTACAATAGCAACTGTTATGATCTGTATAAACTAGTATGATCATATATAGATAAATTCATACATTTTGTTGAAGTGTACAGGTGTTTGGAGATCATGTCCTAAATGAAGTTTGTTTCTGTTGACCAAATTGATGTTTTTAATGGTCATTTTCAGTAAACGCTTTTCCAGTCTGATAAGTTTGGTTATACTTGTCTTTTGCTTAAATATCTCTCCAAGTTTGAACCTAATATATGATACATCCTCATGTTTGTTTGTTTGGTTTTTTTATTGGACGACAGTGTAATGACTGATCTGTTAACCATGAGATTAGTAGTGAGTGTGTGGATGAAAGCTTGCCATGGTTACTCTTCCTTCCTATGCATTCTGAAGCTGTCTGGAGTTGCTTCCAGGGAGTGTCTGTATGCCTTTATGTAAAACTGAACAACACCATGTACTTAACTTTTTGGAGGAAAGACAGTTTTTTTGAAAACTTTGCCTTCAAGATACAGACAACTGTTGCATGGACCTCTTGGGACTCAGTAGAAATTTGCAACTTGAAGCCTTGCTGTAAAATTCTTCCATTTTTCTTTCCCAATACCTAGTTCTAAAGTTTTTTTTTCAGAATGTAGTGAAAAACTGATTTGCATCGTGTAAAATCAAGTTTTATTGCTTGTGTTTGTACAGTATTTGCTGTTTTAAATACATAATTCTGCTGCTGCTAATATATTGCCCTATTAAACTATGGAAATTGCTGCAGACTTCCTTGAAAAGCTGCAGTAGTAGCATAAGTAGTGTTCCTCATACTATAGGAGGAGAGTCGGTGCTCCGTGCAGCATCTTAAACTTCAGGAATAAATGTCTTGTTAAACATTCTTAGCCTATGCTAATGTTTTGCAAATGTCAGTTTGGTAAAATATCAGTATTTCCTACTAGCTAACGAGAATGTTGTTTGTAGTCTCCTGTTGTAGTTCGATCTCAAGGACAGCAGCAACAAGAAAAGAAACAATTTGACCTCCTCAGTGACCTTGGCTCAGATATCTTTGCTGCTGCTCCTCCTCAGTCAACTGCTACAGCAAATTTTGCTAATTTTGCACACTTCAACAGTCACACAGGTAGGTATTCAGACCAGTGTGTCCCTTCTAAATGGAGTTTTAATTTGGATTGCTTTAGCCATGAGGTGTATGTAATCTTTGTGCCTTGAGAATGTTGTGTTGGTTGAGCTTTCGTTTAGGCCTTTATAAAGAAAGGTTGAAGAGACAAAGAATTATAATTCTGCTTTTTGAAGTGGGAGTTGCTACAGCTATTTTCTAGGATGTGTATGATTAGACTGTTTCTGCCTACTACTAAACTTTAAATTCTTTGGGGGGGAGAGAGTGAGAGGATGAGTAACAGAATGTAGGGAGAAGCTGATATTAGACCTTCAGTTTTCTTTCTGAAAACTGTTAGGAAGAGCATTCATGGAAAGCAGGCAGAGACTTTAAGGTAGTCCAGATGAATTGATGATAACTGCCAGTTTGTCAAATGAAAGACAAAAGCTTCCTCAGTTTAAAGAATGACCTCTTTTGTCTGTGTGTCTGTTTGAAAACCGAGTCCTACCCATGTGGATAGTTTTCTGTAGTTTCAGGAAGAATAAACAAGCCTTGAGCATATGTATTGACTGAGGAGGGGGGAGGCCTTGAATTCTTAGGGAATGACTTCAGTGAAATACATTGAGCCCTCAGGGTGGGGGGTTTTTTTCAGCCAAAGATCTAGAGCCATAGAATTCTGTTCTAAAGAAGAAGTCAATTTTGTGGTCAATGAAGTTTGTGGCTAACTTGCATTGTAATTGTGGGAAAGTACCTTTGCCTGCCTGGTCTGAATGGGCTTTTCATCTAGTTTTTCTGAGAGAAACTGTGATGCTGCTAAGCCACCAAGAAGAAGATATATTTCTTGAAAATCAGTCCTGAAGCTGCTAACAGCTGAGGGGCAGTGTGATGGAGAGGAACTGGGCAAAAATCAAGGGTTTCTCAAAGTTCACTTTGAAAACCAAATGCTGTGAAATAATTGGCTGAATTCAGTAACACTGAACAGCATTTTGATTGTGTATTTTGTCAAATCTTGAAGACCGTATTTCATGTTAATCACCTTTTTGGAGGTGTATTTAACTAGGAGAACTTGTGCTGACTGACCAATGTCACAGAGTGTTACTGAAGAGGCTGCAGATCATTCTTTCTAATAACCTCCTCTTTCCAAACGTGTTGCTGAATGATTCTTTATGTACAGACACTTAATTACACTTCATGGTTTTTAGGAGATGCAAATTCCATTAAAGAAGTATTTCAGTACTGTGTTCTCGATCTAGGTAAAATATCTCTGCTGGGTAATTTTTAAAAGGATGAAAACTGTATCAACACTCCAGAATAAATATAATCTCAG
>NW_008688428.1:21877-40813 GCF_000695815.1 Acanthisitta chloris
TGGAAAGACAAAAATCCGAATTGAGAGGAATGCTTGGTAGTGATGAGTTGTTTGTTTCACTAATTGTTGTGATAATTCCCATGACTCCTTTCCATAAGTTTTAGAACCCAAAACAGTTTCAGGGCTATTAAATCAGTTTCTAAAAGACAAAAAACCTGACTGTGAGTGTGCAATAGCTGAATGTGTATTGCAGACATGTGGGCTGAAGTTGTTTTCTGACTTGCTAGGGTAAAATGCTTAAGGCTTGTTGCGTGTGCAGTAACCACAGGGTAGTGCTAGCTAAACAAATAACAAAATCTTACAGACTCTTCCCTTTGGAACACAAGGAGGGTTGATCAGTCTGCCAGCTTTGGCAAAAATGAGTCTGAAATGCTCATTAAGGAGCTGTATCAATATGTAATTTTTGTTAGTAATTACACACTGCAGCAGAGAATGCAAGAATTTGCACTTTGTCCAGCACTACTTTCTCAGAGTTTATGGCCCGGTGTTCTTGTTTCGGGGCTTGGTTTTAGCTATACCTATAAGATGAACTTTTCTTTTTCCCTTCATGTACACTGTGGTTAACTAAAGCAATCAGTAAACTGCACCAGCAAGCTTAAGATCTTCCAGTATAAGTTACTGGTTTTGTCATTAAAGCACAATTGAGTGGAACAGCTGAGAGGAAAATTTTAACAAACTTGTGCTGTGATCTGTAAAGTGTAGGTGTAAATCTTGAGACTTATGCAAAAACTACCACTTCTGGTAGGTTCCTGTTTTCCAAGTTTTTTAGGGTACTGACCTGGCTCAGGACACTGTTGCATCTTGAAGGAGAAATGTGCTGACTGTATTTGATTTAGAGTTCCATAATTTCTGCAAGATGATGAGATTTTGATGATGGTACATGGTACTTCTGTTTGTAGCTTACAGACTGGTAATAGGTGACAAACATCCAAATTTTTGGCGTGTAGGTTTCCTATAAACCAGTGGAATATAAGACCTGCACAAAAGACCTTCAAAAGGCCTAGTGACACAGCACAGCTCTAGCACAGCTAATGTGGCTTTAGCTAGAAGAGGCTAAAGAGGCTTTAGCTAGAAGAAATGAAGTAGTATGATATAGTTGTTTTCTAGAGTATTGTTTTCGACTTTGTCATGAGATATATGTGGACTTTAGTTGTTTTGCAGTGTTTCATGCCTTTATTGTGCCCCAGGTAGTGCAAACCTCACAGAAGAAACTGTGCAAAGATTGTAGGGGCAGCAAGCTGTGCCATGACCAGTGCTGTCACACTCGAGCTAGCTTCAGCCAACTGGCTTCTGTACTGCCTTCTGGATCTGCAGTCTCAACAGCAGTTGTAAATCCATGCCAATCTGCAATCCACTGCAGTGTCTTCACTTACTTAGGATTGTTCTTGGGGTTTTTGCACGGAGAACTGAATTTTGGAATTGCCAATCTACATATTGTCCAGTTCATTTAAGATTCTTGCCATAGTATTGTTTTGTGTGAGTGGTTAATATGAATAATTTTGCCATAATTCTACGAGTGACATTTATGTGCTTAATCCTATTTGGTCAACTAAACATCAGTGTCTCAGTATCTTCTGTCCAATTGATGCATCTGGATGAAAGCATCACTTTTCCTTTTAAAGCAAGGTGCAGTTGTTGAATTCCTAACCTATTCCTTTTAAAAAGCTACTGGTTTAAAACCCAGAACAACTCAAACTGTGGAGTTTGGAGTTGGAGGTTGTAAAATGCTGTTTGAACCAATACAGATGATACAATAATAGAAGTAATTTTTCATTTGTTTGTGACAACTTATTTCTCCTTGCACACCTCAAAGGTGAAACTTTTAGGACAGAACTTTCCCACAATCTTTATTTCTCTTTGATTTTTCTTAATTTATTTTTTTCCCCCCTTGTTGAGTCTCATGCTGGGGTGGGTGCCTGCCAGGCTGAGTGCTTACTCCCCTCCCCAGCAGGATGATGGGGAGAAAATAGCAAAAAGTCAGGAGAAAGTTACTGTCACGGGCAAAACAGACTTGACTTGGGGAAGATTCACTTAGGTTATTGACAATTAATAATAGAGTAGGATAGTAAAAAATGAAAACCATCTTTAGCCCTTCTTTCCAAGCTTATTTTCACCCCTGAGCATCCTAGCTCCTCTCCCTGGGGATGGGGCATGGGGGTTCCAGTCAGTCCATAATACTTATCTCCATCAGGGCTTGGTCCTCATGCTTTTCCCCTGCTCCACTGTGGGGTCCCTCCCCTGCAGTGGGATATGGTCCTTCACAATCTTCTTTCAAAGTGAGCCCTTTCCATGGGTTTCAGCTCTTCAAGAACTGACCTTACATTGTCCTTTCCGTAGGGTACTGTCCTCTGGGCAGTTACAGCTCTTGCTTCAGTGTGAGCTCCTTTCCATCAGGCACAGCTCCTGCCAGGAGCCTGTTCCAGCTTTGGCTTTCCACAGCTCCAGCTTCCCCTCTACCTGCTCTGGGGTGGGGTCCTCCATAGGCTGCAGTGTGGATGTCTGTCACACCATGGTCCTGTGTAGACTGCAGAGAGACAGCCTTCTTCACCAGGGTCTTCTCCATGGGCCATGGGGGAATCTTCTCCAGTGCCTGGAGTATGTCCTTCCTCTCCCTCTTAGCTGACCTTGGTGTCTGCAGTATTTTCTCCCGCATTTTTCTCACTCCTCTCTCTCACTGCTGCTGCACAGTGTCTGTTAACCTTTCTGAAACACATTACAGCAGGGGTGCCACCAGCATTGCTGATGGGCTCAGCTTTGGGAGAGGCAGGTCTGTTTTTGAGCTGGCTCTCAGAAATAAGGGCAGCTTCTAATCTGGTCCCACAGGGACCACCCCTGCTGCTCTCTGATACCAAACCATGCCCTGTAAACCTAATGCACACGTTCTATGTGAAGTGCAGGCAAACCTCCCCCTCTCCCCCAGTGTCCCCTGTGAAGGGAAATGCACCTTCAGTTATATTGACAGCACTGTGAAATGTAGTAGTTTATGTAAAAATGTCCTTTTAGTTTACAAATCTATAGTGCAGATGCTTTTTAAATAGAGATTAAGTGAAATAATGCATCTTTTTATTTATCTGACTATTAGGTGACAGTACTTAAGCATCAGCACAATCTGTTCTTTTTGTATGTACTTAATCTGCAAAAATCCCTCCAAATTCTGACTTAAAAATATAATACATTGTCATCTGTTTTTCCAGAAGGTGCTTTGTGGGCTTTCTTTAGGTAGTAACTCAAGTTACCTATGTAAAGAAGTTTGGTTTGCATTTGATAAGACATTTTTTCCCTTACTTCTTGCTTATTACATTGTTTAAGGGTTTCTGTGGAGCTTATCAGTCAGGCATGTAAGTCCTGTTGAATCTATAGGTGCCTGAATGTGCAGCTGTTTGAAATTAGATTAATGTTAACTTCTATTTTCTCGTATAGTATGGCCTGAAAGGAAGGCGAAAACTGAAATTCTCTTGGAAATTTCCTTGGATTTTATTTTGTGGATACACTCTATGAATGCTATCTTCTTGACATGGGTGTTGACTTTCTGTATTTCTGTACTCTGGTTTCATTTTTTTAAAGACTGAATTTTCCAGTGAAAAGTATTTATAAGCCTCGCCAAAACTATTCAAGTGGTGCCAAACTAAATTCACCTAAGGAAGAAGCACTTTGGATATGAAGAATTTTGCATTGTCAGTGTCTTAGAGAAATAACCTTCTAACTTTTATTCCTAAAGACATGCTCAGTCAGGCCACAAATTCTGGTTTTGGAAACCAGCATTTAGAATGGTACCTGGCTTGGCTTCCACAGGTATAAATCTGGTGTTCTGTACTTTCTGGCTGTTTTTCCCTGAGCAGCCAGCACTGCAGACACTCTAGGGTTAAGCTGAAGTGGACTTCATCAGGTCCTGCAGTTGTGAGAGGAGGACAGAAGCAGCATGAGCTGGTGCAGCTCTGCGGAGGTGATTTGTGAAAGCTTGTTCCAGGACAACTTTCAACTGCAGAGTATCATGTGTAATTTTGTGCGTGTACAAAGAAAGCACAGGGTAGGACGTAACCCTTGGAGGTTGTCATGACCATGTATTCAGTTAATACATCTGTTTTTGTGTTTATTTCCCATATCCATTAACATGTTTTGTTCCTTTGCGATTTACAGCGCAGAACTCTGCAAATGCAGGTTTTGCAAACTTTGATGCATTTGGACAGTCTAGTGGCTCGAGTAATTTTGGAGGTTTCCCCACAGCAAGTCAGTCTCCTTTTCAGCCCCAAAATACAGGTAGAACTTGTAGCACTTTTGATTAATACTTCATTGAATTAATCCTTACCTTAATGTTGGAAGGTACTGAAGTTGAGTTGTTCTTGCGTCTGCCTGCTTTAATGCAATCAAGCCATCTGAAGCTCTGGGGAAACTCAAAATGAATTCCTTCTGTTTGGTGTTGATTTTATTTGATTTTTTTTTTTTATATATATTTTTTTAATTTTTTTTCCCCTAATGCTACTCAGAAGTCTGATTTTATGGCACTGTGTGTTTGTTAGCTCTACACCTGAAAAAACTAACGATGAAAAGAGTAAGCCATACTGCTTTGGATACTTACTGGATTGACTCTTTATCTCTGAAGACAAGTGTTTCAGTAGACCCAAAAGCATATCACAGGACCAAACAAGTGTGTGTCTATGCATATGTGTGGCATGTGCACATACTTCAGTCTGTCTGACTTCACGTGTAGAGCCTATTGCTAAGATTTATTTTGCTTTCCTTTAATTTGACCATGCTTTAGAACTTCTGCTTGAGCTTACACTTGCTGTTTGTCTAGATCTTTGGCTGACTGACTTTCTTTTCCTTTTTTTTTTTCTTTTTTCTTTTGAGTGTGGTGTTGTTTTAAACTTTTTTTTCCAAATTTTCTTTCTCCCTCCTTATGTTAACTTTAACCCACACACAATTTCTGGCTGTCCAGCGTTCAGAACGCTTTCATCTAGCTGCAGTTTTGGTGAATTTACTTCAGCTTTTCCTCTCCAGGCTGTACACAGTAAGTTCCACACAGTGGAAAACTCAGCTTGCTTCATTTTATGCCATCGTAGTTATAGCACTTCCATTCCTACTGTCGCATATGTTTTACCTTGTTGATTATGCTGTTAGAAAGTTGTGTGTTCTGTAGTGTGAGTGGAATCATCAACCAACTGCTCTAAAACAATGGAACAACTTGGTTAAATTAAAGTCCGTGACCTGCCTAGATTAAATTGTCAGGACACTGAAGAGATGGAAGCTCATGGTTTCATATCTGATCTGAAGTTCAGTTGTGTGGACCCATATCAGCTTTCTAAAATTGATCTGTGTATCTCTGACATCAGTGGAGACTTGGTAGAAGAGCTGTGTTGTGTCTTCCCCCTCACCTCTTTTCTGATTGGATGCAGTCTAAAACTCTGGAGAACAGAGAATCAAACTCTCTCTAAACCTTGGCATGAAATCATGCTCCTTTTGAATTTCTAGGCACTGGTTTTTTGCTTAGAATGATGACTGACATCTGAAATGGTTAAACATTGAACCATTAAGGAAATGCAAATTGTAGCTATTCATTAGCACATGTGGCAGGAAAATGAAGCTTTTGTATTTTGACTATTAAAGGTTGTGACAAATACTTCTTTTTCTAGTAAAATATTATGGTTGAAATGACTTTTAACAGCTAAGAAATAACATACAGTTTTCAAGGTCAAATTGTGACTGTGATTTAAGCTGTTGAAGTTTGGGGGTTTTGTCCCTGATCTGCAGGCTGAAAAATAAATTTTAAAAATACTTTTTTTTTTTTCCTGATGACCCAGTGAACTTTGGAGGAAGTGGAAAAGGGTCTGAAGTGTGTGGGATGGGGTGGGGAAACATTGCCTCACATAACCAGGAGGAAGGGGTTATTGTGCCATCAGTTATAGGTGGAGAGACTGACTTTAACTTTGGAGCATTGATCATGTTTAACTTAAATTTGTTACAGGTGGAAGTGCTGGATCAGTGAATGCTAACTTTGCTCACTTTGATAACTTCCCCAAATCCTCCAGTGCTGACTTTGGAGCCTTCAATGCTTCTCAGAGCAACGCCACAGCACCTGCAGCCAGTAAAGCTGCAGTGAATAAACTGAATCTCCAGTCAGCTGACAAATACGCAGCTCTTGCTAATTTAGATAATATCTTCAGTGCAGGGCAAGGTATTAAACTTTATCCTTTGACATGCTTATTCTGTATGTGTACAGTGACCACAAGGATGGCTATGCTTGTCAAAAGAGTGACTTTATTTCTCGGAGTGACCAGGAGAATTTGCACATCAGTGTGTGTACTCTTTATGTGCAAGGTGTAAATTTTAAGACTGACATCATTCCAAAAGGATGTCATCATGCCACTGCTTTTTGGAAACCTGCTTCATTAAGATGAAGAGTTCCAAATTGAAATATCTGAATAATCATTACTGCAGTAATGAAAAGATATGAACATATAAATATGTGTCTTATATTTGGGCTAAACTCTACAGTGAAGGCCCCTGAATGGAAAGCTGCAGTTGCAGAGAGCTGCCAGAGTAGCTTTCCTGTCTCTCTGCCACAATAAGATTTGGCTGTAGTTTTGGGGTTTTTTTTTGAATAGGAGCAGTGATACTTGGATTTAGTTGATTTTAAGGAGAAAAAGCTACTTACTCTGTTACTCAAATGTAGTTCTTCTCAACTGGTGTATAAAAACCTGTGTTGATTTGTAACACAGAGCTTTGCTCTGAAATGGATTATTTGAGGATAGGTGTTTTAAATTTTCTAGTAGATTATGATGGATTATTTTTCCAGGGAAACCAGATGCTCTTTGGAGCTGCAGAGTATCTATAGAAGCATGACATTTTGCTAATAGCTAATGGCTTGTTCAACACTTTTTCCTGTATCCCTTAGAGCATATTTAATTTGTAAGTCTGAAGCTGTCCATCAAGATTGATTTAGTTCTGTCAGCAGGATGGAAAGTGAAACCATCTTCATTGCTTTGAATCTGGTTTATTTCTTTCTAGGTGGGAGTGAGCAAGGAAGTGGCTTCAGTACAGTAGTGTCAGCATCAGCAGGTCCTGCGTTGTCAGCCCCAAATCAGTCAAGTGCATCTTCAGACAAGTATGCAGCTCTGGCAGAGTTAGACAGTGTGTTCAGCTCCACAGCCACCTCTAGTAACGCCTATACTTCCACCAGTAACGTTAGCAGGTACTTTGGGACAAGTTGCTGACTTTCTACATTGACTTCAGCAATGTGCAGAAAAGCAGCTCCAAGTTGTTTCTCAACTCTGGTTTTGTTTCTCATCTAAATGGGGAAGTGTTGAGTTTGGAGGTACTATTGAAACTGCAGCCTTTGTTTTAATTACCAGCAGTACTGACTGATAAGGTGATGTAAGATAAAATTAAGAATACTGTCAGCAGAATGTTCTCTGCATGTTTGTCATTACGTGCTAAGCCTGTTAGCTGGTAGCACTTTACAGAATTCTTGCATCCATACTCAAAATCATCCCTGAAAAAAAAAACCAGGTATTTTTATTGTAGATGGTGCCACCCACTTCTTTTTGAGATCATTAAAGTAAGAAATACCAAATGCTTGTTAGCTGTTTGGTATTGCAAGTGCCCCTAATGGCCTTTGCTCAATATTCCTCCTCCTGCTGCTGGTGGAGATGATTTTTCAGTGCTCAGCACTAGTGAGAGTCTTTGACCCTGTGAGCACCAGGGGCTCAGTTCCCAGCATCAGTGAGTTACAGTGCAGTCTGCAAGCTGCACAGAGGTATTCATTCCCTTTCTTTTACGTGGCAGCAGTAATTGTACATTGTATTCAATTGTGAAACAAGCAGTTCTGACTTCACTGAGTGAATTGTCTGAATGATTTCCAGCAATGCTTTTGGAACAGTCCCTGTGGCTGCCACTGCACAGACACAACCTGCATCTTCAAGTGTGCCTGCTCCATTTGGAGGTGAGTGTCACTAACACCCTTGATGGGCTGTAAGCAAACACCCTGTTGATTTGGAGTTGACAGTGCTGTATTTTGACACTGCTAATATGGAGGTGACTATTATTGATGCCAAAAAAGTACTGTTGTTAAAATACTTAATTTGAAATGCATCTCATTATAAATTACTAATTTTTTATGTCATTTTAGATATTTGTGTCTTTGTCTAAACTTCATGTGAAGTCAGATGGGCTGTTTTGTAAAGACTGACTTAATGTTTTTCATCTTTCAGCAACACCTTCCACAAATCCATTTGTAGCTGCCCCTGTTGCCCCAGTGGCACCTTCAACAAATCCATTCCAGACCAATAGCCGAGGAGCAACAGGTTAGGAAAACACCCTAAGTGATTGAGAAACTTTTTTCTTTCTAGAATTTCATTGATTCTTTTTTTTTTGTGCCTGTGTAATTTGTTCTTTAAAAGATTTCCTGTATTATCTGTCTGTAGTCTATTTTGACATGCTGTGTGTTTGCTCAGTGTTGAGACCCAATCCTAGGACTTCAAGTGGTGGCCATGAAAAATGTCTAAATGATCTGTTTGAGCTCTGCCTGTTTGTAGTACTACTTGGGTACCTCCCAAGACTCTAACCTTGGCTTTGAAGCATGTTTTATAGTGGTTTGCCTTGAACTCAGGGGTCCTGAAAGTCCTGGCAGCTAGGCTGGTACACTCCTGGTTTGAATTTATTTATTTCAAAGTGCTAGCAGCTCTCACAACCACAGAGCTGGAGCTGGAACCAGGAAGGACAAGGCTCTTGGGCTGTTAGTTCTTCCTCAGTCCCCTTACTCCTTCTCTTTTGTAAAGCATATGTTTCATCTTTACACTCATTTTCATCAGTTTTCTGGGGGAGGATTCAGTAGAATCACAATTCCATTGGCAAAAACTTAGTCACTTTTTATAGCAGCAAATTGTTGCTGCTTTAAAGCACTGAACTTGGGTTTAGATGGCTGCTAGGTTATGCAAATTTTCCTCTCCAGAGGCACTGCTAAGTTTTATTTATTATCTGGACTTCCAGAGATGTAAATCAGCTGGTGTGTGCAGTTTGCCTTTGGGTTGTGCTTTGCTCAATGGTTTAGGTAGGCTGAGTTAAACTGATCTGACTGAGCTAAATCTGAATCGATACATTTCGTGTCTTCTGCTAAAATGAATTCTGTTTTCAGTCCCTTTTGAGATATTTTTCACTTAAACTTGTTCAGATACTTAATGCTCAAAATATCTTTTTCCTTACTTTGATCTCATTTTTAACTGTGTTGTTTTGGATCATCATTAAGCATTTGTAGCCTCTTTAGAGAAATGGATTTGAATGTGGCAACTCTATCCTCCCACCTTCCAAACTGCTGTCCTAGGCTTGCTGAGGTCCCAACCCTTTGGCAGTTCTCTTGATGTTATGTACTAGGTGGCAGAGATAATGTCTACAAATAAAGATAACATTCGACCCCTTTTGGTGGAAGGTGTGAACTTGTAGTTTATCCTTTTGCTCTTTCTTCCTGCATGAACTTTGCTATTTATTACATGGGAAATTTGTAGTGTTTCTTTCTAATAGTTTTCCTAGCTTAATCGATTGCCTGTCATTCTTTGGATGAATTGTTTGGTACATATACATGTATATATTTCTCTCTATATATATCTATATAAGTAAGAAATGACTGTTCAAGAGTGTATAAATGATTTGACATTGTCTGGTCTCTTTGTGGCTTCCATAAGGCCTCTCGGGAGCAATGCACTCTCACATATTTCCTCAGGCTCATTTTGGTAGGTGGCCACATTTAGTATCAAGTTTCTTGTGGCTAATTGTCCTTGCTTGTAAAAGCTTATTGATAGCTATCTGGTTCTCTGCACGAAGGATTTTGGAAGACTTTCATGTTGTTTAAAATGGAGTGGGTTTGGGTATTTGGCAACTGGGCAAAGGGAGAGAAGAGCATACATAGATAACCTGTTGAGCAACCAAAACAAAACCATTATTGGAATCCTCTATGGTCGCACTGAGAGACTCTTGAAGTTTCTACCAAGAGTAGTTTGATGCCTTTTGGGATATTCCAAGTCACTGCTCATTTTATTGTGCTTTTGTTTGCTGTTTTAGCAAGTTTGCCTGTTGAATAGCTTCTCTGCTCACTGTGACTTGAGAAGAGTGTTAGTACATTAGTTTTTTTGTGTACTTTGTCAACAGTTTCTGTATGTAATGTCTTGCCCTTGAATATTTTTGGGGTAAATTTTTCAACTAAGCTATATTCATTCAATGAATTTTACTAACTTTTTCAAACAGTTGAGCTTGCATAAAATCTAACTTGTAATATTTCAAAAGAGAAGTCCTGTCTAACTAGCATAGAATACCTGGTGTTTGTATTTGTACCAAAAATCCTTCTATACACTTCTCTCAAGAAGAATTCCCAAAAGACTGAATAATGGTTTTGTTACTACACTTCTGCACTTAACGAGCTCCTATTTATTTGCTGAAGGCATGTGGAATTGCCTGTGAGCTGTGTATTCTTACTTGAAACGTTCAGCAGAGAATCAGATGAAAAGTTTTGGGCTTTTTTTTTTTCTTGTTTTAAGTCCTACCTCAACAGTAAGAGGATTGGCTGTAGGAACTTTGTGTGCAAATAATGTGCATGGTGAGAATTTCCTTTAGAGTGCCATTAAGGATGGGATGAAGAAAGGGGATGCATGTATCCCTTTGATTTGGGGTTTTTTTAAGTGTAACCTCCTGGAATGCAGCTTCAAGTAGGAAGATCCTTTCATGCTTTTCTCAGAAGGAGAAAACCAGAGGGGCTTAGGCTGCCTGAACATGCTTGCTGCTGCTGTGTCCAGACTTCTACCAGAAAAATTCTGGGGGAAGTAAATGATAACTTGAGAAGAAAAAGTAATTTCCTTTTCAGAAAATATTTCTGAATGTGCTGAATCTAGTAAATGCTAAATGACTCCATTCATTTTTAAAGTGTAAATTATGCACCTAGTCGGTGATGGTCTAAGCTAAGAAATCAGCTCAGCGCCTGTAGAAGTTGAACCGAAGTTTTGTATGATCATCCAGGCATTAGGAGACTTTTAACATGGCATTGTAGTAGTTTGTTTTGTAGAAAAAAAGTGATTTCTTGCAAGTAATTGAGTGTTATTTTTTGCCTATCAGCAGCAACATTTGGTACTGCATCCATGAGCATGCCTGCAGGATTTGGAACTCCTGCCTCCTACAGTCTTCCTACTAGTTATAGTGGCAACTTCCAGCAGCCCACGTTCCCAACCCAGGCAGCTTTCCCTCAACAGACTGCTTTTGCTCAGCAGCCAAATGGTAGGTCTGCACATTTTATATCGTCTTGTCTAAGACAGAAACATGGGGAAAATGATCTGGCTGTGAGCTAGCAATAATGGGTGCAGATTTATTTCTACATGGACTTGATAATAACATTGATGAGGGGCTCCCACGCTGTTTTGGCTCTGTGGTTGAGCTTTCTGACTTGGCTGCATGCAATTGTGCAATGACAAAACGGAAATTTTAACATCATCTCATCGTAAAATCACACGTACTTCCAGGCTGAAAGAGTTTTTAGGCTAGGGCGACTGTTTTGGAGTGTCTGCAACACATTATTACACTTTCTCTAACTTGACAGAACACAGGCAAGAGAAAACTGGAAAGTATTTTCTCTCTAAATTTAAATGAGTGAAAAAATGCATACGTGGAAATTGGAAGTGGATTAGTTACAAGTAGTTAAAAACAAACAAGAAGCTTAGCTACGATTTTTTTACCTTTATGTATCTGATAATATTTAAGTAGTCCTGCAGATTCTGGAGTTCATGGTTTCACTTACTTTTGGTTGGGAGCTGCAGCAAAGAACTCTTTGCAGATTGTTTACTAGTATTCATATTTTTCACTTATCTTTCCAAGGAGCAAGTTTTGCTGCGTTTGGGCAAGCAAAGCCTGTAGTAACTCCTTTTGGACAAGTTGCAGCTGTTGGAGTATCTAGTAACCCTTTTATGGTAAGTGAGTTGGTGGATAATGTTAATACTTTATGTATGTTCAAAGATGTGTAATCTGTAACACTTAATTTAGAGAAACACAGAGATTTTGGGAGTTTTCGTACTTCAAGTAAGGGAAGGCATCATGTGACAGTGGATGAGAAGCTCACCATGAGCTGTAATGTGAGCTCAGCCCAGAAAGCCAATGGAATCCTGGGCTGAATCTCAAGGAGTGTGGGTAGCAGGTCAAAAGAGGTGATTCTTCCCCTGTACTCTGGTGAGACCCACCTGGAATACTGCCCACAGTTCTGGTGTCCTCAATGTGAGAAGGACACAGAACTGTTGGAGCAAGTCCAGAGGAGGCCACAAAGAGGACTGGAGCATCTCCCCTATGAGGACAGGCTGAGGGAGTTGGGGCTGTTCAGCCTGGAGAAGAGAAGGCTGTGTGGAGACCTCAGAGCAACTTTTCGATATCTGAAGGGCTTACAAGGAGCCAGAGAGGGACTCTGTGTTAGGAACTGCAGTGATAGGACAAGGGGTAATGGGTTCAAACTGAAGGAGGGGAAATTTAGGTTAGATATTAGGAAAAAAATTGATGCTCTAAGGGTGGTGAGACACTGGCCCAGGTTGCCCAGGGAGGCTGTGGCTGCCCCAACCCTGGCAGTGTTCAAGGCCAGGTTGGATGAGCCTTGAGCAACCTGATCTAGTGAGGAGGTGTCCCTGCCCAGGGCAGGGCTTGGGACTAGATGATCTGTAAGGTCCCTTCCAGCCCCTAAGTTACATGTTTCTATGACTCCTAACTGCAATTCAGTGTTATGATGACATGGCATTTGTAAGGCAGCTCAAACCAAAACAGAGGTACTTGTACACAGTGTTCTTACAGGAGTACAATTTCGGAGAAGCGCCAAAAACCAGACTGAAATATAAACCAGAAATATTTCCCGATAGGTTGTTTTCTTATTTTATGATTTGCAGTATGGAAAAAAAATATCTTAAATCCTGGCTTTATTTTTCTTTTTTCCTTTTCCCCCAGGCTGGTGCACCAACAGGACAATTTCCAACAGGAAGCTCATCAACCAATCCTTTCTTATAGCCTTATAGACACTTTACCCAAAAGAACTCTTATGTGGTCACATAACATCTCTGCGCCTCTTGCACTGTTGTCTTGTTTCACTGATATTAGCTTTAAACACAAGAGAAGTCTTTAAGAAGTTAAAAATAAAAGCCTGCATTGTGTACCTTTAAAAAAATTTTAAAAAGGAAAAAAAAAAACCACCACACAAAACCAAGAAAACCAACCCACCCACCAGGTAATAACGTGCAAACCAGAGGGCTGTGGTAACATCCTTGAACCTGTGAACTGGCAGGTCAAAAGTAGCGGTATCATGTATATTAAAATTGGCTAATAAGTTATTGCAGATACCACATTCATTATGCTGCAGTACTGTACATATTTTTCTTAGAAAATAGCTATTTGTGCATATCAGTATTTGTAACTTTAACACATTGTTATGTGAAAAATGTTACTGGGGAATAGATCAGCCACTTTAAGGTGCTGTTGTATCTCTTGGAATGAATGAGCTGCATCGTTTTAACCATTGGTATTGGAAGTCATGAAGTTCAATTGAAGGTTTGTTCATTTCTCAAAATGTTTTCCTTTCCTAAGAGCTCTTCTATTTATACATGCCTAAATCTCTAATGTTAGAGGGATACCTGTCTGCATAATAAAGCTGATCATGTTTTGCTACAGTTTGCAGGTGAGAAAATAAATATTAGAAAAAACAATTGCGTAGCATTATTTCTGTGCAGTGACATTTCTGGGATGAAAATGTACACACTGGGAGTCTTGTACACAGCTGAGGTATCCAAAGCAATAGGCCTGACGGTGAGTTAAGCTGAAAATTTTCACATGCCTCAATTGAATGTGTTTTTTTGCATCTTTGTGATGAAGCTGTTCTAGCTCAAGTGAAGGGACCTGTCAGACAGGAGAGTGTTAGGTGAGTTTGGGTTATCTTGACACAATACCTGTGATGGAGGACACTGGAAACACTGTAGAGGGTAGTTATTTGAGAAAGGGTTAGCTGCAAAAGACACTCAGTATGGGGAACTGTTGACAGGCTTTGAGCAAGCCTTAGTTGTGATGAGAACAGCATGTGTAAGAGCAGGCTGAGGTGCCACAGATGTAAGAGCACTCTTCATTAAAAGCTGGTATGTATCAGTAAGAGCTCCTGTGGAATATTAAATTTGTCTTCTTTTTAATTTGTTTAGTTTACAGGAGTGTTTCCTGCTGTACTAGAATGGAATTTGTCACCAACAGGTATTCCTAGGGAATCCAAAGCTGCAGTTGGCCCTGGCAGCTTTTTTTATGGGGTGGGGGAATGTCTGGCTGGTCTAATCTGTGATAGTAGTAACATTCAAGAAAATCAGAACTGTGTAAGAGTAGTTGGTGATGGTGGTTTCAGCTCAGGGATAACTTGGCTGAAGCTCAATACTGGAACCAACAAATAATGTAACTATATCACAAATACATGAACTGCAAGCTTAAAGGTTTCTGACCACCTGGAGAATACAAGTCTAACAGCTTTCAGGAGGAGATAACCATGATTTTTGAAGGTAAGATACTTGGCTTGGATGTTAGGTCTCTTTATTTCTAGAGCATCTGAAAGGCTTGGCCTCTGCTTGTAAGAACATTTTTGCTAATGCTTTTGACTTCTGTTGCCTGCCTGTGGGGGGTAGTACTTTCTGTGTTAAACTTTGGAGATCCTAAACTTCATGAGATGAATTGGATCAGTTAATTCTGAGTAACGACAAATATCTAAGTTGTGGTAAAGGAACAGAGTGGAATTGACTGCTGTCTGATCCAGCTGACTACAGAGTGGACATTATACAACACACGTGGAAGAACATTCCCTAATTAGCTTTAGTTATATTTAAACTTGAAGTCACATTATTTAAGACTGCCTTGTATAGCAATTATAGTGTCTCCCCATGGCTTAAAAATAAGTTCATGTGGGAGGTTTCTTTGCTCCCAAAGATAAGTGTGTCTGGGTTGTGGCAGTTGTTGGACATAACTAATGCATATGCTTATCAGGGCAGACACTCAAAGGGAAGGTCAGTGTGGTGTGAACTCAGTGAAGCTGTGACTGTTTATCTGCATATAATGACATATTTTCCTTCCAGTCCTGTAACTTCACCTGTCTGTGTTGTCTGTGTTTGGCCATTGGTACACCAAAGTGGGATTACTGCCATATCTCGTGGTAGTAATGTCTCATGTCCATGGTCTAGTAACCATGGTAGTGTTGGACTTTATGACCTTGGAGGTCTTTTGAACCCAGTTGATTCTATGATTCTAATCCACCATTGAACATACAGAGGTAGCACCTTTTGGGGAAAAAAAAATAATCATTTATTTCTGTTCATTAAGTTGCTTTAAAGATGTGTGTCACAACTTCCAGTTGAACAAGTGTTAACTTTCCAGAAGGCCTCTGTGGCAAGCTTTCCAACGGGTCATCTTGCTGCCAGGGCCAACTGCAGCTTTGGATTCCCTAGGAATATTTGTTGGTGACAAATTGCTTTTGCTTGATACACTCAGTAGAAGTGAAATTTCAAAGGTTGTGTTCTGTAAGTTCTGGTCTGAGGTTCAGGCATCTGTATGTACTTGTTGTGCTCACTGACCATTGATACAAGTTTGGGTATTGATCACTAACTCAGAGTTAGGGTTTGGTGTTAAACTACCAATGAAGTAGAGGCAAAATGCATTGGTTTTGACTAAGCTCTCTGTGCTGTAGGCTCATAACCACCATGCTTCACCATGGAGCAGTTGTGCTTGGTTGAGTTTTGTTTCTCCTCATTTGCTGGTCAGGTGATGGAGAATTCTTCACTACTGCTCGTAACCATTCTGTTTGTTTCTTGTTAATGAGCAATGCTTTCATCAGCCACACAGGTATTTCTGCATTTGATGGAGAAAATGGTGTATGTGCTTCTGATCAGGAAAATTCCAGATATGACTGTAAAGTAGCTGCCATAAATGAGAAACTGGGAAAGGGAAGTGGGGAAGAAGAAGGAGAAGGAAGAGTCAAAAACTGCTTTTGCTGTTAGGTAATATCTTAAGGGGTGTCCCTCTACTGCTGCCTTCTCTTCCCTGTCAGCCATGCCCAAAATAGTTCTGTCTTAAAAGGACTCAAGAAGTCTGACTGCTTGACTCCATACTGTAGGAAGTCTGAGGTTGTGAAGGAGAAGAGAATATTCTGTTCTGTGCTTCCACTCTCCTCAGAAAGGGAAGAGGACAGCTGTGCTGCACTTTGTCTCCTCTGAAAAGATGAAAGCTGAGAGTCATGGACCTCATTCAGTATATAAGTTTCAACTTGAAATTTAGAAATTTAATGAGGAATCAAAGATGAGTGAATTTTCAGAACTACAGTAACTTTAAGGGTGCATCCAATGGAACTATGTGACTTAGAATTACCCCAGGAACAGACCCATAGATTGCCTTGCAGTTTGCTTCCTGCTTCTGGTTAGGGTATTGGGGCAACAGACTTATGAAAAGTAAGCTTTTCATTAAAAAAAACACCCAGAGTAACAGGTGGTGGCCTTTGCCCTCTATGAAAATATTGTTAAAATTGTTGCAGAAATGCACAATTGGGAGGACTAGAGACAACTAGGTTGTAGTAGCTGATGCTGGTTCACCTTAAATGAACCTTTTTGTGCGTGTGAGTAATTGTCCTGAGCTCACACATGACCTAGTATCTTCCCAAAGGCTAATCTTGAAGTAGAACCCACTTTTGGAGAAGAGATGGGGAACTGTGTGAGTCGTGTAGCTTACCTGAGTGCTGATATCCAGTCCCAGACCTCTTGAATCTACTACAACAATGGTTAAAATTGTCTGAATCGCCAGCGCGATGAAGTTGTTGAAGCCAAACATCAAAGCATAACGCTCCATGCTCAGGTTGACAGCAATCTGAAACCTGGTAAGGAATGCACAGGTTAGCCAAGCTATGGAGAGCAAGGATGTTTCAGTTTACTTAGGGGAACAATTTTGATATGCACAGCTGGCTCTTCAAAGGATAGTCACTTCAGACTTGGGTGTTGAGCTGTAACAGCTTCATTTTGGCAGAGATTCCTTGGGTTTTCTGGCTCTCTGACTTTCTTGCATCCTACTTACCTTGAGTGGATAGTTTTGCTAATTATCAGTGTATAGTGATTGATCACTTGGAGAATAGTTGTACATGGATCACTGGCCAGTGAAGTGCAGAACAATGAACCTTTTTACTTGGAGAGGACTATGGTAACCATTAGGACATGTAACTTGAAGCATAGTTTTATACACGCTAGAGATAACATGCTGCTGTCATGACCTATTACAAATTTATTTTTAGGGAAACTTGCAGTAAAATTTGACACTGATTTAAATCAGTTTAATTAGCACAGTACTTACGTTGCTATTGTTATGAGGAGCATATAGCAAGCTTTGAATGCAAGGTAACCAGCATAACATGCCCAGATGTTGTTAGTGAAGTGCATGAGAAACAGAGAACCAGCATCCATTGCAGAGAAAATTCCCAAAGCCAGTTCTCCAGAGACATCCCAGTTTAGTTTGACATATCCAACTGCCATAGATGTTGCTGAACCTAAGAATTGAAAAAGTGATTACAACTCTAAAACATTGTTATCCTTGAGAGCCATTGCATAACTCTTAACTGGATCATGCCAGGAGGTCTTGAGTCTGTTAGAGTCACAGTGGGCTTTGATGATGACGTGGTTTATATTTCCTGTTACTGGTATGAGACTCTTCTGTTTGTCTGGGTTTTTTGCTCCTGGCTTACAGACCTTTCACTGACTGAAGTGCTGTGGGAAAGTGCCTCATGCCTAAGGCTGGAGGCAACAGTGCACAGTCTGTTATGGTCACTCCATCTTTTTGACAACTGTGAGCAAAGAGAAGAACAATCCCACCAAGCATTTTGTGCTTATATGTGCCTAATAAGTTTAGGTATTTCACGTAAAGGTCTTCATGAAGTGAAAATCTATTGCACTTCATGCTTCCTTTCCATGAAAGTGACTTTTCAGTTTCTGCTGAAAAAGCTTGTGAACTGCATTTGTCCATGCCTTATTGACCATCACAGATAGAAAAGCCCTTGTTTGAATGTAACATGGCATAGCAAACTCCATGGTTTTGGGCAGGCTATCACAAAAATTGGGCTTCGTTTGCTGGTTGTATGTGCTCTTCATCAGAAATTAGAGCAAGCCAACCCCTTTGGTCCAAGGTTCTCAGTATGGTGAGTGCCTTTTGTGCTCTGAAATGGTGCCCAGTGCCAGGGGGTGTACAAGCAAGGAAACTCTTGAGAATGCTGCTCAGACCAGTAGTCTGAGAAGTTCTGGAGTAGCTTCAGTCAAATTCATAAGATCTTCTTTTCTCAAGGCTAAACAATTACAGTGCTCTCAGTCTCTCTTTGTGTGTCCCAAACAGAGGCAAACTCGCTGATCAGGATGCAGATGCCATCACAGAATATTTGCTCAGGAACACTTGGCTTGAAATTATCTTTAATCCATTGTCTAATCAGACAATTAATTTAGAGCAGTGGATCTGTTAATATGTTGTTTTAGTTCTTAAACTAGCCAAATGAAGGTGTATTTGAGGGAGGAATCTGCAAGGTGTCATTCCCCACAGGGTATGGAACTGCTGAATTGGAGTTAAATTCATGGTCTAAACAGAGCTTTGAACTTAAACTCTTAAAGCACTTTGGAATGAGACTCCCCTAAGAAGGTAAAGCTTTATATCTATGTGTGTTTGTAAAGATTATTTTTTGAGAGTCCACGGATAAGTTTACAGTAAAATCGTGCTTTGCACATATAATATATACACACATGTCACAGGCTGTTGCTGTTGACCTTGGTCCTCACAGGGGATGGAAAGGCCCCAAAGACATTGCTGAAGATGCTTCAGCATAGGATGCGTTGGAAGTAGTTGCTAATGAACTTTTACTTACCTAAAAACGTTGCTATGGCTTCGACAGCTCCATTG
>NW_008688429.1:0-21573 GCF_000695815.1 Acanthisitta chloris
GACAGGATCTGCCCTTCCTAAACCCATACTGACTTTGATCCTTTTGAACACAGGAACATGGCAAGGAGGATTCCTTCTGCTCCTTTCCTGCTACACATTAATACAACCATTGCAGATGCTTATAACCCTACTTCTCCAAGTTTGCTTTTCAGTGTGTAGAATTTAGCAGAGCCAGATGTGACATCGATCTCATTTGTGCTATTCTATAATTGACAGGAAAGATTTTTGAATGATGAAAGTCTGTTTGGATCTCTGGAAGAAGGTCACTGCTCTTTATTTCAAAATAAAGCCTTCCCAAATAACTGGTGAAATCACATTGAGGTGTTCAAAACACTCTCTGGCTCTACAATTTTTTTAATAAAGTACTCACATTAGTAGGTGAACAACATAGGGTGTACTTAAAATTACTTGTTAACTTCCTGATAGTAGTTGTGAGCACAAGCTATTGTGTCAGCAGATAAAACTTAGATCGAATGGCAAGACTTCTCTATTCTTTCCTTTCAAAAGGGAATATCTCAGTGCTCATTCTTCTGTAAAGAAATAACATTTTCCCGTGGCTGGAAGACGATTTGGTAGAGCACTACATTAGCAGAATTCATCCTGACCAGCTGTTCTGGGGCTTAGCAAAAGGCATCATTTACAGAATAGCTGTGCAGCACTTCTGGCACTCAGCTGTGGTTTGGAGGTGCACCTTTAAATAATGCACAGGCTGGCCTTTGCCTCCTGGGTCATAAAGCTGTACACTTAATTTCTTCCCTGTGGTCAAATACCCTGGGGATCAAATGTTCTGCTTGAGACATGTCCCTACAGCACTGAACCCATTACAAGGTGCAAGATCAACTGGAAAACATTAAGATTATTACCAAAAAGTCTCACATTAAAATATTATACTCTATATTAAAAATAGTATTTCTTACTTAGAAAGGTTCTTGCGTTAATACATTCTGTCAAGCAAAACATCCTCATTGTTATATTTTATTTGAGCTCCCTGAATAATTGGAGGACTAATCTGAAACATTGTTTTCAGACAATTTTTTGAGTTTAACATCATCTTCTCTTGGTCTATCCTTCCAAGTGTTGCAGCCTTCTTCTGAATACATGAAAGCTCAAACAGTTTGTGCAGCTAGAGATGTCACTGGGTCTCAGCCTCACTGCAGCACTCAGCCAGCAGCACTTGCCATGAAATTCACATAAGAGCGACATACCCAAATCCCTCTCTAAGCAAATGAGTTCATAAGAAGTTCACAATTTAGGTTGGCTGTAGGAAGGGGGATGTCGATTGTTGGTTTATGTTAGTTATAAACAATTTCTGGGGTCTTGCAAATGAAATGTATTTGAGGGATCAGTTTTATTATTACTGAGAAAAACCCTATCCTCATTATCCATCTGTGAATCATTGTGGAAAAGTAGCCTGGCAAAACTGGCTGAATGAACTTATCCAATTAACCCCAGAATATTTTATTCCTTAGTTGTACTCTGCTATTGCATCTGACAGTTTTGCTGCTTCTCTGATCTAATTAAGGATTTTTGGCAAGCATCACAGCGTTATAAATTTTGAAAATGTGAACCAAACCTGGCTCACAGCACTTGCTTCAAATAAAGAGGAGATCTGAACTTTCATTTACTTCTTGAACTGACAGATGAGTTTGCATGAGAAATGGTGACTTCTGTTTAGCATGTATATTTATATATATTTATTTATGTATTTATATATATACACACATATATTTACTGTTACATGATCATATTATAAATGCTTATTTCTTCCTCGGAGTTTATTTTCTCTGGTTTTATTAATGGGCAAAACACTTTGTCATGAAAATAAAAACAACTGGCTATCTGGCTTTCAAATTCTGTGTCAGAACACAACATTTCAGTCTTCCACTTGGCAAACTGGGAGTTTATGACTGGACTGTGTGAAGTCAACCAATTTTCTGAATCAGAGGATAGCATGCATGAGAAGTACAGTGTTCATGGCTTCTCTGAGAAAATCAGGTAGAAAGGAAAGGTTTTACATGTTGTGGGTTGTTTTTCTACTTTTATATAGTGTTTGTAAGTCCAATGGCATCACAGATCTGTAGGGTTTCCTATGATATGAGGTCCTAACCTCCTCTATGCTTTCTAGGAAAAAATCTGAAGTCTACATGCTAGATTGTGCCCCAAATGCTAGCAGATCCTCTGGCTGCTCCTCCTACAGCCCCATTCCTCATTTGACTCCTACAGCTTGTCCAGAAACAGTTGGAAGAGGGTGAGGTACAGCTTAAAACACCTTTTCAGGTGAGATGGGCCTCTCCCCACCCCAGCTGCAAACTCCACACAGGCTCCAAGCTGCAGGCAGATGGAGCTAAGGAGTGAAGGTCCAACCCAGCACTGTGGGCAGCTCTTCCTAGCGCCTTTAGGAGCCATGTAATTCCCCCACCTGCTGGAGCCCACCCTGGGACTGCAGTGCTTGGATGACATTGGGCAGATGAGTTCTAGAAACCTCTCGCTTCATGTGCCTGACAGCTCTATGGGGACTTGGAGCAGGTGAGCCAGAAACATCCGCACAGCTGTGATAGAGATATATAGCCAGGTCTTTAACATGCTTGAGCCCCAGCTGCAGTCTGAGACTAGCTGGCATCCAGCAGGACTTTGATAGCTGGCTTTGGCTTTGGCAGGAAACCAGGCTCCTTATCTTCCTTTTATCCTGAAATTCATTTGAGGCAGACACCATTTTTTATGTGATACAGCACCAACACATTGTTAAGGTTTATCACTGATGTTCTTCCTCTGTAAGTATTTACCTGTCACTGTGTTCCAGAAATATAGTGTTAAGCTACTCAGTGAAGCTGTTTGTAATGGCTATTGTGCAATAATCACTATGTTTAGCTTACCTCTCCACTGGTTTTAGTTAACTGGAGTTGCTCTACTGTGTCTGGCTGTACAAATTGATGACTACAAAAGATTTGACTATGAGTTCTGGCTATGTGAAAAACAACCCCCCTGCTGTTTTCCTGGATCCCAGTCCCTAAGTTATCACAGAAGAAAGCCTGATCTCCTGTGAGATGCTTAGGAAAGCATTTAGCAGCTGAGCCATGGAGTTAGGCTGTCCCTAATGTTATCCCAGAGCCTCTCCAAGTGGTTTTACTGCCACCTCTCCCTAAGTGGAAGTGTTTGATCTCTGCAGTGTCTTTGATAAGCTACCACTTATTCATGAAAATATGTCCATTATTTTGACACAAAGAGGAAATTTCCCTAAAAGACTCAGTGTCTGTTTCAGTGGAAAACGTGGATTTGTCAATCCCTCTAAAGCAATGAAGAAGCTGTTGAAAAGTCACATCTCCTGCCACAGGAGAGCATATATTTTTATTGAGTAATGACACAGATACCTGTTATTCATGGTGTTAATGAGAAGGAATTGTGTTAATGTACAGTAATGTGCAATAATTTTTATGTTGTCAGCAGTGTGGAGGAGACCTTTCATGAATTTTCAGAGTGATACCAGCTTCTAATTAGTAGTGACCTCAGAGGAAATCTTCAGAAGTTTGCCACCAAGAACGATAAACACTGTTAACTGACATATTCTAAAGCACTTGATATTGCTTTAACACTAGTCTCTTATGAGGTTTATTGGATTTTTACCAATGATTTCAGTGAAAAAAGGTTGGGTCCCACAGCAAATGTTAAAAGAATTCAATTATAAGCTAGTTTTCTGAAATACATTATTTCTAAACAAGAGATGGGGATGACTTCAAGCACCTCTGCACAACCTGACCTTTTCTAACAGGTATATTCTTTTAGAAGACTATTCCCTTGTTAAAAATAATCACTCAATCATAAGGAGCCATTTGCTTTTTAATACCTGTATTTTCTTAGATGTCTTCAATTATCTGTATTCTGAGAAAGAAAATCAAATTAATTTTAGGGCAGAGATGTTTGCATTGTTGATATAAAAGTGCACCTCAAGTTTAGTACTGTAATCAGCATTTGAACTGCTTCATCTCAGTACTTAAAAAGCAGCTTATTTTTATATCTATGAAAAGATATTCAGATATTAAATTTGAAGTGAAAAAAATAGAGAACAGACAGATTAGGTTATGGCAACCTTTTCTCCATCTGCTTTAATCCAAAATTTGCTAGACCTACTGGTGAACTTTCCTGCATTTTATAAATAGTTGCTGTCTTAAAAACTGCAGATTCTCTGCCATGACACATTCAGTTATGGTTAGAAGGAAAAGTCACACTTTATGAAATGATTGTTTAAAGAGAGGGGGAGGAGGGGGAGGAGGAGGAGGAGGTTTTCTCTGCATTTTGGATCAGCTGTTTCATTATAAATGCAAAGGCAAGGGGTAGATTAGCAGAATTCATTAGACTTTCCTGGTCTACATGGAGCAAGCCTAAGCTCAAGGGCAATTATACAGTTTAACTAGTATCATACTTTGTTCTCTTCATCAGTCAGAAGAATTGTCTGTGTCAGACAGAAGAGCTGGGTATTGCTGAAAAGCAAAATACAGTATGAAGACTGTAAGGGAGGAGTGGCTAATTGACTTAGCCACTGTCCACAGGGTTCTCTATAAGCAAAGTCCTGCACCTGGGGAGGAAAAAACCCAGGCACCAATGTATACTGGGGACCACAAAGCTGGAATGTAGCTTGGTATGAAAGCATCTAGGAGTCTTGATGGAAACCAAGTTGAAGACAGGGCAGCAGTGTGCCCTTTCAGTAAAGAAGGCAAATAGTATGCTGGGCTGCATTAGACAAAGAATTGCCAGCTGGTCAAGGGAGTTGATCATTCCTCTCCACTTAGCACTGGTGAGTGGAGACACTTGTTGTGTCCAGCTCTGGGATTAGTACAAGAGCCACATGGACATGCAGGAAAGAGTCCAGCAAAGGGGTACAGAGATGGTGAAGGGACTGGAGCATCTCTCCTATGAGGAAAGGCTGAGACCTGTAACTGTTCAGCCTGGAGAAGAAAAGGCACAGGGTAATCTTATTAGTGTATATAAACACCAGGAAGGAGCAAAGAGGATGCTCTTTTCAGTTCTTCCCATTGGCAGCACCAGAGGAAATAGACACAAATAGAAACACAGGAGACTCCTTATGAACATCAGGAAACGCCTTTTTGCTGTGAGAGTGACTGAGCACTCCCACAGGTTGCCCATGGATGTTGTGGAGTCCCCATCATTGATGATATTCAAGACTCATCTGGACCTGGTCCTGGGCAACTGGCTCTAAGTGGCCCTGCTTGAGCTGGAGGAATTAGACCGCGTGACCCCCAGAGGTCCCTTCCAAGCTCAACTACTCTGTGATAATGTGAAGATGATGGTGAAGGATTTCACACAAGACATGTCAGCCATGCTCTGGGCCCAGGAAGTTGGGAGGTAGTTGTGGAAAACCTCAGTTACAAGGAGTAATCATGGTACATTAGTCCCAGTCTCAGGGCAGACTGACCATCAGAGTATTTCAAAGCAGCTATGTCATGGCTTGAGACCTACACTCGAAACACAATAGGAGCCATGATAGTAAGGAGAAAAAGTCACTCCTTTTTACTTGTCTGTAAGCTATCATACCTACCTGCTGCCCCTGCAAGCATGAGGTCTAGTTCTGCATCACATGCATAGGTAGGATTCAGCTCTACTAATATTAAACACCTCTACACACTACACCACCTTTGAGTCAGATATCAAGACTCCTCCTGTAATCTACATAAAGAGATAAACCCCCCAGAAAGCCCTTCATCTGTCCCCAGAGTGATGTTTGAGGCAGGTAGGTTATATCTGGGTCTCTGGTACTGACTACTGAATTGTACATTTCAGGCAAGTAAGTGAGATTGTACTCCCAAAGTCTCCAGCTGGCGATACCTGTTCCTTACTTCCCAAGTGGGCCAGCACAGCTCTGCCTTTGGCAGCCCTACATTTCCTTCCACTGATTACTTTCAGTTCAGTACTGCTTATCATTTTAAGACACGTTTAAAGGGTCCTTTCCAGATATGTCACTGTTTTTAGAAACTTTCATTCCAAACAGAACTCATGATCATGGAGCAAAACATTTATAGCTGGATAAATACACAAACTGTTCAGTTTAAAGCTGTGTAAATCATATTGGCTTCAGTTAAGTTTATTCCATCTGCTTTTATCATCTGTTGTTACACTAATTTATAATTCCCTCATAATATTAAAATGTCAGTGAATCAAAAAAAGAAACACATCTACAGACCTCTAGTAGCTAATGGCACTGCATTCAGCAAGTGAACCAAGTCATATAATTAATCACATTTCATCACCATAGATGCTTGTAATTGTGTAATTAATGTATATTTGCATAATCACATAATGAGATCTCTATGATTCATGCTTTATGGTAATCTGGATGCACAAATTTCTATCTCAGAGTTGTAACCACTCACAAAGCTGTTATTGTAGTTTGTTTTTTTCTCACTGAAGAAATATAGAGATCCAAGGAATGATCTGGTCCTGTTATCTCAGACCTCTTCCATGACTTATCCATAGTAAAAACTTTCCATGCATACTAGTCACTTACAAAGAAATTGCTAAAGATAAAAATAATTATCACATATTTGAGTGGACAAATCTATTATGTATATTAGGAAAACATATGATGGACTTTCACAGGATTTCCCAATTTTTATTAACCAGCTTATCTGTTTTCAGTCTTTTTGCAATAATTGAAGAGAGGATTTTCTTTGTAGATTGAGTTTATGGGAAGGAATGTCTGTATTTTGAATCCACAGACTTCTGTTCTCCTTGGTAAAAATGATTTTTCATTGACTTACAATGGGCCTTTATTGAATTTAACATTAAATTCACTGTGCTTAATTACACCTCATTCCAGACAAGATGAACCAATATGGGTGGTATTCAAATAAACATAACCACCATAAAATAATTTTTTCCAGATACTTTTTGTCAGGATTCAACCTGTAAAAAAATGTATTTTTGAAACAATGTTTAGAAGAGACATATCATGCTCAGTTTTAGACACATTTTATACAGCTGTAAACATTTGCATTGATAAAAAAATCAAGCTGCTAAGTAGAACAACCAAAAAAAAAAGAACCACCTGTTTTAAAAGACCATTATGATCACTGTTTTATTCCTCAACAGTGTAGACCATGAAGAGATCTATGGAGATCTGTGTGGTGACTGTGAATGACACTCACGCAGAAAAGATGACAAAAATAAGATGACAGTACCTCTATGCATCTATGTATTAATGACAAATCTCTTCTAAACTCCAAAGGAATGCAAACAATGTCAGAGCTGGACTGGGATGTTGACACTTGCCTCTGTGCTTGGCTCCAATGTCCATGTGCTTCAGAGGGAGATTTATTATAGCAGCCAGGAACTACATGGGTGGGCCCTGTTACCTTATGGCTTTGAACATCAATTTTGTTCTTGCCCACTCTACTTTTGAAGGTCTTTTGAGTTTTGTTTCAAACACCATTCAGAGGGTTTTTTTTAATTTGCCCAAAGAGGCTTCATTTTCAACCTGATACATGGTCCAGGCCAGTGGTTTTTATACCCATTATTTGCTGAGACCAGGGCACAAAAGCACAGGACAGGAGTTTTTGAGAGGGGACTGCAGATTGCCAGTGTGGCAGCAATGAGACATCCCTGCCCTTTGCTGTGCATAGCATCAAAAAGAACCAAACCTAAGTAGCTTCAAAAGCTGCAACAGTGATTTGAATGGTTTAGATTCCAAGGCAACGTATTAAAACACTTTTGCTCATTCATAAAACATATTTTGCTTCTCTTCACAAGGGCATTGTCCAAATAGAATTCATATTTTAGACAATTTCTCTGAGTATAGCTAATATAATAAAGGATAATTAAAAGAACTGCGAAATCTGATTTTCCCGAATCTCCTATACACTACTCAATTATTACTCACATTTGATTTCACTCCTGACAGCTAATGCAGTCAGATTATCTTTTGTTTACGTCGTCACCCCATCTTGACACTGTCATTTGTGTAATATTTCAGAGGTAAATGATAAAATGTATTTCTACTCATTAAGGTCCTAAAAAGACTCTTACAATCAGTGGAGTGATACCAGCTGACATCAGGAGCAGCTGGTATGGATCTTAACTTTGGGCAAGGCAGAACCTTAATTATGGGTTTAGGCAAAGATTCTAATAATGACATTTTGACCCACTTCTAGTTTTTATTATGGCGATACACTACATAGCTAAAAAATTCACTTTGGGGGAAGCTGTGTGAACATTATTAAAAACAGATCGAGATGAGAAAACTTTGAGGAAGAAAGACTCAAATTTATTTGGAAATGAAGTGGAGATAAATTTACACGACAAATTTTTTTTAATGCGTCACAGATGTGATGTTTCTTTTTTGCCTTTTTTTTTCTTTTTTTTTGAGGGGGGGGCTATTCTATCTCCAGGCTGCTAGTGGGTCATTTCCTAGAAAAATAAAAAAGCAGCAGACATCAAATCCCTCAGTGAAAAGTCAGATGACTGAACCACTGAAGATTCTGGGAACTTAATACACAAATCTGTCAAGGCCTGTACTCACAGCCTAGCAAAGACCCATCTTTCTTTGGCACCTATTTGATAATCTACCAGATCCACATTTATTTAACTCTGACACAATCACAGTTGGAAGCCCATTTTACACACAGAGAAATTAGTCAAGCAATAACTCTGCTAAAACTCAAAAAGCCTCAGGCTCAGATGGGTATGATTCTGATTTTTGTATAGCAACCAGCCATCTTCTCATGATCCCATGCAATCCTCAAATTCCTGCTCCTTGTTCCACATCTCATAATATCTTTTATCTAAGGAAAAGCAATACAGATTTTGTAACAAATATTAATATCTAGCATTTCTCATCTGTAGATGTGAAAGCAATTTATAAAGTAGATAAGCATCATCCTCCTTTACTCTCTGATAAATCTGGGGGCAGTCAGTGTCATGAGCTCTTAGAAAAATTAAGCTGCCTGTGGGAGAGGGGTAAATCATATTATGGATTAACAACAGGTTAATGTGTAAGAAACAAAGAGAAGGAATAAATGATTGGGCTTTATAATGGAGGAAAGCCAGAGATCACTGGGATTTTTTGCAGTGTCTCTTAAAGTATACAGAAATGAAATAGGATGGAGAACAAGGAGACTAAGGATGATGCCAAATTATTCAGGGTAATAAAAATGAAAGCTGATTGCAAAGAGCTGGGGAAAAATGTCATGGTACCCAGCAGGCAGTAGGGTGACAGATTAAATTCTGTATGATACGAAGCGACACACAGGGGGAAAACAGTCCAAGACAATGGGTCCTAAACTACCTATTTCCATTCAGGAAAGAAAACTTTCGGTTATAATAATAGCTCTTTTCAAACATCAGTACAATTCTCAATAATGGACAAAACATCCCAATGTGTATTGTAGCAATTACCGGGAAAGAAATAGAAAACAAAGCGTTAAAAAAAATCTTGTTCCATTAATCCATGTTGTGAATACATTTTGAAAGGTGATGTAGAACTGGTCATCTTCATCTTGACCAGGACTTAGTGGTACTAGAAAAAGTTCAGAGAGGAGAAAGAAGGTCAAGGGTTTTGAGCATTTCTTTATGAGCAATGAAACTAATCAGGTAGCTGTGATAGAAATCCACAAAATTACAGATTACAGATAAGTGAAGTTTCTTGTTATGCAAAAAAAAAAGGCAGAATCAAATGAAATTTAGAGAAGATATGTTCAAAATATTCAACAGGAGACTTTTTTTTTTTCACACTGCTGCTATTTAAACTGTGTATCTCCCTGTCCCAAGACATGGTAACACAGAGTGGACCTGACAAATTTATGGAAGCAACATCTATCAGCATCAGTTAAGAAACAATACCATGTCTGACTCAAAAGTCCCTTGCTTACAGGTCACTGGAACCTGAGATAATGTCATGGAACTTCTGTTTTCACACTGCCTGTTACTACTGGCCATTATCAGAGACAGAGACAGGACTTTTAGTCTACTCCAATGAACTGCCCTTCAAAGCATTGTGATTTCCAGAAGAGTGATGGTTTAGACCAACAAGGAAAAACTTTTCTGTGGAATTCAGAGCTGGCAGTAGAAACCTTCATACTGCCACTTGCAGACAGGTTAGAGATATGCTGTTCCTGAAGCCACTGATATTCATCCCAGCTGGCAAGTTCTGCAAAGGATGGCTTATATACCCTGCTATAGAAAGACCAACATGTATAATATATAATAAAATATAATACAATACAATATATAATAAAATATTTTATATTTGATTCCTTATACCGTGTATTGTATATGCTATATTTTATATTCTATATATGTTCTACTATATGTTATGTTTTATATATATTATTCTGCTTAGTCATACAGCAGAAAAGCTTATGGGTAAGAAGTAAAACCAATTTCCTTGACCAAAAACCTAAGACTTTGGTTATATAGTCTAAGAAGTCTGATCCCTCAAAAAAGCCCCACTAAACGACAACCAACAAAACCCAAGAAACAGAATAGGGGAAAAAACCCTACAAACTCATGAAATTGGCCAAAAGCAATTTTAGGCTGTACTTTGTGATGCATTTCTTTTTTAGTTGCTCTGTGGCATTGGTGAACAGCAGTAATGTATTCCCTTTTTCTCTCCCCTGACATGGTGGCTTACCCTTCTTCTCAGTTTTCTGAAACAAAAATTCCTAAGCATTCCAGGCTTTATCTTCCAATTTCATTTTTTTGTAATTACTTTATTCCCTAAGCATTACTGTTAATAATGCTGTGTTTTCATACAACCCTTCATTGCTTATGGTTAGAGTATCTTACAAGTCATTTCATTCTTTTGCTCTTTGGAGTTGGATTTCTTTCTCCAGCCCTCACATTTAAGTAAACAAAGCCTCTACTGTCAGACTGTAGAAGTGATGAAGTACAAATCCTTATTGTTATTTCAGGCATTCAAGGTTGTTCAGTAGGAGCAAATGACAGTATCTTCTAGGATATTGTAACAGGGCATGTTCCATCTAAGAAGAATTCACTACACAGACATCCTAGCAAAACCAAAGCTGATAGCTGGCATTTAGTTCTTCAAGGACCACTTGCAAAATACTAATAATACAATTGAGGGGTCCTACAAACCACCTTCTGCCTCTACATTTAGTTGATTTTCATAATTTTAACCATTCTTACAGAAATCTGGTTAAAAATGTAGAAATATGGGCACAGAAAACTAAGTGAACTGGCCTGGTTGTGCCAGACACAGGAGATCTTAATTCTGTCTTCAGGTATCTGTTTTTCAGGATCCCATTATGGCTGAAGCTTGAATCTTATTCTCAATTTTATGTTTTGGTTTCCATTAAAAAAACAAAACACAAAAAGACTTCTTTCTGTAATGATAGGTGCCCAATCAGCTCTGTTGTAGCTTCAGCCAGTCCAAGAGAAGGTGCAGATGATGATGAAGTACCTGATTTATGGCAGGGTTTGAGTACTTCACCATCCAAATGACCTAAATTTCAAAATCGTTATAGGATAAAACAACCCCAGCAATTAATGGTACCTAGAATGACTGCAGGCACAATGAAGGGGTATTGAAATTTCAGCTGTGAAAACACAGGTTTTTCTATATTTTTCTTCAGGGGAATCTGTTTTCTCTTATATTTTCAAGCTTTTTTCTGTTTTTTTTAGGCAATTTCACATTTACTGCAAGCACTGTAGTGATAACTTCCTTCAGCTGTTCCCACATTGAAGCCCCCAATGTCAAAATCAAGATCAAGGTCTGTCCTTACATTCTCAGGGTTATTGAGTATATTCAAGGCCCTCATAATCTCTACATTACTATTTCGACCAGTCTATCTCTTAGGACTTCTTCCAGAAATGCCTCACTCTAATAAGTAGTTTAGTGTCTCACACTAAGAAAAATGCTGTATAAAAAAGGATTTTTCAGGATTAGCTCCTTCAGCCGGAAAGTTCTTAATCTATCAAGTGTATCCAGCTGCTTTAGGAAGCAGCAAATATATTTCTGATGCAATATACTGCAGTCATTGTTAAAACAAAAAATTACAACATAACTGAAAGCATAAGAACACACTAGAATTTCCTCTGCCACTTTAAAATTTTATTTACTCTTTCCATTGCACTGTGCTGCAACAATACACATTCTTTTTGCTGACAGACAAAGGCTTCTATATTTTCCTTGCATGTATTGCAGGCAGCACATCTGATAAGTGAGATAGAAGAGAATCATCAATTACCTCAAATAAAGAGATTTATGAAGTGTTATTTTAATAAATTAAGGTCTCAGACTATTTATAATTAAAAGAGCAGATCCCCTAAGTATTGCCTGCTAATGCTAGTCTTCTTCACCATTTTCAGCAACACTTTAAATGTTTCAGAGTTAGTTTGTTGTAAAAATCACTTAATATACAGGGGATCACAGCCATTTCATCATCCCCTTTCCCTCCTTAGCTAGACCATTGTGGACTCAGCCTCAGAGTTAAGCCACTGGAGTTAAACAAGTATCAGTGAAAGAGGGAAAAATAAGATTTGTTAAATTAGACTTTGGACACAGTCACGATCAAACAGGGAGATGAAGGCAAAATTCAGACTGAACTTTCAAACTGCAGGCAGGATTTTAGCCAAACAACATCCGTTAAAGCCAACACAAATCACAGAACTTAAATCATAAAACACTCTCTAAGGGTCAGATTCAAGTCTGCGCCGAGGTCCACCCACCTGAGGAACATAAAGGGACCTTCAAGCAGCCTTTAAAGTACAGCAGAGGATTGCTAGAATGGAGAAATCTGCAGCTGGTCTAAAACTGATGTTGCTATCTCTTCGTCAGTCCCTCTGGCCCACAACATATGAGAGGCATGTCAAGGACAAAAGGGAGAGCAGCCAGAATATATTGTGCACTGCGGAGCCTTGCCAGTCTAATGGGAATTTTGGATACCAGGTCTTAAAGAAGCACAGACGGGTGTTATGATGGAAGTTCTCTCCTTACCCATATTTCTCCCCTTTAAGAAATACCTCAGCTTCCAAAATGGTCCCTGCAGCTTGCTGGGGAGAACTAGTTTAAGGGTTTGCTGCAGAAGAAGAAGCAACACCAGAAATCTCAAAGGTTAAATAACAGAGGTTTATAGCTGTTAAAAAACAACAACTTGTAACCTTGTGGAGATTTTTCACTATATAAAAGTCAGGCTCATTTTTGTTTCTGCTGTGGCTGTTATCCAGCCAATCATTCAGACAAATTAATGAGTCTACTGCTAGCTAATACAGAGGTTTCTAGTGAAGTGAGTTTGGCTGCAGCTGGCCTGGTGGTGAGGGTCAGGACAGGCTGACTAATTTTGCTCTGTGTAGAGTCAATTGGGAGTTCATTCTTCATTCCTCTGAGAGCACACCGAGGTCAAACTGCAGTTCTGAAGGCCTGGGTCTATTAGCACTCCCAGGTCTCCTGGCAAGACAGACTAGATTCAAATCAAGCAGGAGCCTCTGATTGTATTTCTGTCAAGTTAACCATAACATATCACAGTGTTTACATCAGCTGCTTGCGTAAAAATGGATGATGTCTGATATGGCATGAAATGGGACATATTTGGATAAAAGATATCTGCCCACCACAAATCTCAGGGGTCAAAGCTATCTTTCAAAACATTTGAAGTCATTTTTAGTGCAACATGGTGACTTCATCACTTTTGCTAAGGTGACCATGTGTAGTCTGTGTCTATAGTCACCCTAAAACCAGACATACCATCTCTCCTCGAGCACAAGTGCCATGAGGAGAGGCTGAGGGAGCTGGGGTTGTTTAGCCTGGAGAAGAGGAGGCTCAGGGGAGACCTTATCACCCTCTACAACTCCCTGAAAGGAGGTTGGAGACAGGTGAGGGTTGGTCTCCTCTCCCAGGCAACCAGCAGCAGGACAAGAGGGCACAGACTCAAGCTCTGCCAGGGGAGAGTTAGATTGAGTATTAGGAAGAGATTTTTTACAGAGAGAGTAGTCAGACATTGGAATGTGCTGCCCAGGGAGGTGGTGGATTCACCATCCCTGGAGGTTTTCAAGCTGAGACTGGATGTGGCACTTAGTGCCATGGTCTAGTAATGACGGTAGGGTTGGACTCAGTGATCTTTGAGGTCTCTTCCAACCCATTTGATTCTATGATTCTATTCTATGATCTCTAGGTACCACAGAGTAAGTATAAACAGAGGTGAATGATGGCACTTTAAATGAAACATCCCTTCCCACCTAGTAAGACCTATTGTGCAGGGTAACAGGTCATAAGAATTGTATGTGCATCACAGTATATATGATAACATTAGTCTTCCACCAGCAGCAAAGCCAATGTAGACATTTCTGGCTTTTTTTCCCTGATTTCTGAAAACTGCTCCCAAGCCACTCAATTATGCCGCTGCAACCTCCTGAGTGTAGCACTGTATCCCTGTTCACTGAAATACAGAAAAAAACTGTTTTCTCACTGATGCAGCACAAACAACAGCATCATTGTCCTGGGTTGCAGTGTGGGGGTAGCCAATGGTATGTATTCTACTGTGGTCTCCACAAGCTGTTAAAGCAGGTGGGGCAGTGATGTTATTGCCTCGTCCCTGATGCCTCCCTCAGGGGCTGTCTCTGTCTAATGGGCTGTTAAGGACCCAAGCCATGCACAGAGTTACATCGTCCCATTGTGAGATGCTTCACCCCAGGGTGGGGAGCCAGGCATTCCCACATGGGGGTGGGGAGCCAAGCATTCCCACAGGGATATAAGCTGGGGTTTGGACCAGCACAGAGCCCTTTGCCTGCTGGATTCCCAGAGGACAAGAGCTGCTGCTGGACCTCCGGGAGAGAACCAGATCTGCGGGATCACTGCTCCAACAGACCCATCCCTCCAGGAGGACTGCAGCACCATGTAATTGGACTACTATCAACACCCTGACTGACAGGGGGTCAGGTTACTTTCTGACTCTGTCAGTGCTTTCTTTTTGTACTGTTGCATTTGTTGTTTTGGTTTTCCTATTAAATTATATTTCTGACTTGGAGTCTCTTCACTGGTTTGCTTTCAAACCAGCACAATCATCATTTAAAGGAGGCAGCAAAATCTGCACAAGAATAGGAATAGTTAACCAGACTAGGTGAGAGTGAAAATGCCTTAGACTAGTTTTGTCAGTAAATAAAACATAGTTTTGAACTATTCCCTGAGGCAATCAAGTGCATCCAAGCTTGCTTTGTATCAGAGCCCTTTAAAAATTGTCATTCTGTTTTCAAGACACTGCAAAAAATTGGTAGGTGCATAGCCAGAATCAGAGATTTTGATGACCCAATTATGTTGTTTTAGTGTGCGAAGTGACTGAGGTATGTGAATGTAATACACCCAGACACTGAGAGCTTTTTGTTTACATAGAATAGGAAGCATAGATAAATAGGCAGATCTGTAGATTCACAAATCTGTAAGCAAATGATAAGCCTAGGAAAAAATACTGTTTTCCTAGTATGAGACTTCTGCTGTGTTTTCCTCAGGGATCTAGCCATACTTCTGTCAATAATTTAGATGTAAGCCAGAGCAGGGTACAATATTTTAGCAACAGTTATTGTGCTAAACTTTACAAGGAGTTTACTTACCCTAATGTTATCTGTAAGGCATTACGTCCCTAGCTGAAGCTGTTCTTCATGCAGTAGAGAAATGCACATCCACACGAGTCATCCTATCCTGAGTCACTTGATAGGAAAAGAGAGGATGAATATCCACTGGAGGTGTCTCCATCTCCTCACTGACTGTAGAGGGAGGCTAGACAAATAGTTTAGACTAAGATGTAAATGTTGCACAAATGGCTTAGACTAACTTGTAAATTGTGGAAATTAGGAAAGACAAATCCTACTCTTAACACTTTGTCTCCTTTTTTCCCCCATACAATAATTTCATTGTGTCTCTTTTCATCATAAATTCTTTAAATCAAAGCACTGAAATTCATTACTGATGGATGCCTGTAAGTACAGTTATATCTGCACTGCACAAATATATATCCAGTTCATCCAGCTCCTCAGAGCCCTTTCCAGAACATACTCCAGTGTGAAGCCTAGAGGATGAGTCCTGGAGGCTCCTGTAAGCAGGGAAGAGACCTTCAGAGAGGGAACAGACCCTGGCAAACATTTGCAATGTGTATTTTAGTTCAAATGGTTTGCTGTTGCCTAAAACAAAAGTCCTGAAAGGTGCCACTGAGAAGCTAAAGCCAATACTTACTGTGTTTGCCTGCTCAGTGGTCATTAGCATGTCTAATTTCTCTTGCTCTGCATAGTCCCAGGCCTGTAGCTCCTTCAGTGGTGCTGCACTGACCAGTGCTAACACAACATTGCCACTGAGACCATTTTCACTGAAAAAACCCTCATAAAATTGCTTTCTGATGGATAATTATGTGGCAATCCTCTATTGCTTTTGAGCAGATTCTTTAAAATTTGGGGGACAAGGAATTTATTTTGATTTTTAATTTGGCAGATATCTTCTTTTATTTCTGTCTTTATTTTTATTAACTGAAATTGGCTTTGTGAGCACAGTATCTTTTGAATTCAGAAAATGTTTCCAGGAAATGGAAGCAGAAAGAATAATAAAACCTCCTTTTTTGAGAATTAATATGAAAAATGGGGCAAGATTTATATTTAAGCCAGTCTTACTATCTACAAGTAATTAAAAGAGCCGAAAAATTGATTGTGAGACAATATTTTTATATTAAGGCTACTAAAGCATCATAAAATATCCCCTCTTTTCACAAGACCTTTCTAGCGGTGTACAAAAATAGTAAATTTTACTTATTATGATGATTATTGCACAAAGTAATTTATAAAAAAAAAAGGTAAATACTTACATTTCCAGCTAAGGAAATGGAGGGAAATACATTCTGCTGCTGTCAGCAGAGCACCTTCTAGATAATTGGAGCTCTGCTACCCTCTTCAAGATAAAAAGTGCCAGGTAAGAAAGCGTGATCCATAACCTAAAAAGGAAAAAAAAGTATGGTGATTTATTCAGGAATCTGAATAAATAATGCCTTTGGAATATGCACCCCCAGCTCTTACATCTGCTGTAATATATCCAATACCACTTTCAGAATAGGGTTATCATTTTCTTTGCTTTATCTTCAGCACTGCTCTGCTGTAATATATCCAATACTACTTTCAGAATAGGGTTACCATTTTCTTTGCTTTATCTTCAGCACTGTGAAAACTTTTGTTCCCCCTTGATGTCAATCAACAGGCTTACTTCAGATTCCATTAGAAAATCAATATGGTTAGTGAATTGAATCAAAAGAGGTCATAATTCCAGTATTTTTCCTCTTGAATGAAGACACAGATGTAAAATTCTTTATGCCCAGCACATGTTGGAGATAAAAATTAAAAAGCAGAGCTGCACAGTGATACTTGTGTAGATGGAACATATGTATCGAGCTGGTACTACTTGCTTTTAACTGTTTCTGTGCTATCAGCTTTCATTCAGTGCAGATGAGGTGCAGGGCCAGGTTCATCGTGTTACACAAGTGCAGATGTGGAGTTACTCCAAACTTGTGGTTTTCCATCACAATTTATGGAGTGCCCATTACAGCAAAAGCCAAGCGCTCACTGCCAGCAGAATTTTAATGCATTTCAAGAAACATGGAAATCAATAGCAAGAACTTCAGTGAGAATATTTTTCTGTCAATAGATTTCTTACAGATTCCTGGGATGGGTAACATGGCTTGCACTTCTAATGACTTACATTGGGAAATTAAGGGTTAGCAAACACATTAAGTTCCCAGTCTTACCTGCATGCAGTGAAATAATTTCCAAGATGTCATCGATTCTCATCTGTTATGCTTAATTGGAAGTTCCAAAGTAATTTTCTCCCTCTCTCCCTCAGTACATATTAAGAAAACACACTTATTTGCATGATAAAATACAATATGCAATTAAATTTGACTAGTTTAAAGAATTAGTGTTATTTTAATGTAAATTCAAAGTGCTCTTGCTACATTGTCTACAATTGTAAGAAGTCCAGCAAATTTATTTGCTGAGGCATTTGATTAATTCTGTTCCTGGAGGCTAATTGTGCTCTCAGCACTTAGTTATGATTGCCCATCTAGCAACATCTTTGGACAGTCACATACTTTGTAATTTGCACAAATCTGATCCTTTCCTAGGTCGGAAATTGATTTCATAGTAACCTGATACAACCTAGAGAACAAACTGCAGAGACCACTATTTGCACTGTGAATAATACAGCCATGGCCAAACTCCTTCCTATGCAAGACCTTAGTAGAGCATCTGCTGAACAGGCTAAAGCTTCTGTGTATGCCTGAAAACTCTTCCTTGTGAATAAATCCCAGCTTCCCACAAGGACATCTTGCCTCTCTATAACATGTTCTATGCCCTGTGCTCCCTGAAATCTCACGCACTGTTTAAAATCTCTGCCGTGTTTCAGCATGAATTAGGATGTTGTGATCTGAACTAATCACAAAGATTTTGATACTGCTATTCCCATCTGCCTTAGCTATTATTAAACATAGAATTCAGTCCCTTTCCCCTCCCTCAGTGTGCTACCAACTGGATTCCTTAGTTCAAACAAGTAAAATATTCTCTTCTCATTTTCTCCTTTCCCCTTTGCCAGCAAAAATAAAATGTAAAAGCTGCAACTGCAAGTGCAGAGCAGAAGAACTCACTGCCTGAGGAAAAGGAAAGACTGCAGGGGAAGCTTGGTCCATGCCAGGCAGTGAGAATAGAGGTACTTCTATTTTGAAAAAAATTCTGCCTGATTGTCCTTCAGAGGAAGAAGAAAACGCCAGGCAGACAACACAGATTGGACCATCTTCCTCACAGTGTGTCCTGAAAGTCTCCAACCAAAGTCAGAGCCACACAGTGCTGGCAACCCTGTATCTCCCACTGATCTATCAGTGAAATACACTCATGAAACTGAGGGGTGAACCAACATCCTTTGAAAGACATATGTGTCTCAGGGCAGCTGCTTTTTGTTAATTATAGTGCACCACAAAGGTGATATAAATCCAAATTCTAAATCTGTATCCACTAAACATACCCAGGCAAAAGCACCAGTCTTGCTAATGTGAACTTCTAATGAGTAAAGCTGTTATTATTTGGACTAATACAGTCAGTCATGCAGAGACCACAGCAAAGCTTCCAGTCTATTCTTTTAGTAATTCTAGAACTTTTAAGGCAAACCATGAACTTTTACTGAAAGAAACTCATTTGAGTTCCATGAATTTCTTGCCCTTGAAATCCAATTTCTGTGGTTCTTACATGTTAAGAATGGTCACTTCTGTCTCTGCTAGTACTGTGGGCTTGATTGCCCTGGCAAGCTTCATTGCCCACAAGGAGGAACACATGAAATAATGTAGTTGCATGTATGAGACCCAGTTAATAATTTAGTGCAATTGCTAATTGATCTCATTATGCAATTAAAGCTGAAAGGCTTGTGAAATCTGATTTAACTTCCCTGCTCCCAGCAGTTAAAATGATAGGAATGTTTTTTATTGCCAAGAATCATCAATATTTACCGACTTGTATATTCACAAACATCTGAGAGGTTTTAGCCTCAGTATCCTTCTGCTCTATTGTTTGCTCTTTCATCTCCTCTCAAACATGGAGAGAATGATTGATGTTTAGTCTGCAGAGACTAAAAATAAAGTACGCATCACATTCAAGTCTCGTTCTGGAAGTTAAATATCATTTTGGCTGTTAAAGTGCCCTTCAATGAAACAATAAAATTCAGTTCATATCCCTCTGTGAAAACAAAAATCCACCACAAATAACATTTTCTTGGTTGCTTTTCCCCTACATTGCAAGCTCTTTCTGCTGTAAGTAGCACCTATATGCAGGTACACACAGAGGCAGTTTCAAGAGTTTCCTTTCTGTTGTCCTTGTGGTTTGTACACAATATACATTTTAGGCTCTTTTGACTGCTCAGCTGTTAAAACTCAATGAAGGCTTGATAAGCAGATCATAAAATAATGTCATCTGCACTAAAAGTCAAAATATATGAAGCATGTTGGAAGTAGGATAGAGTAATGAAGACAAATTACAGGAATACTCGTGTAAATTCTAGATGAGGGGGAAGTTGTAGACGTGTAGCATTGTTTGTCATATTATTATTTTTATTATTCCAACTTATCAAAACTTCCAGAGACTGAACACTAGGAACTATTGTCTTAACAGCCATTGTCCCACATTAGAAGAATCACTCTCAGCAACAGGGTGAGCAAATATTTGCATATCAATTGACTTCATCTCTGAACTCAGGAAGTGACAACTGCATTTCTGGTGTCCTTGAGTGAAATGATGAGCAAGGAAGGAAATTCACTGCAAAAGTATGAGAAAAACAGCTACACTTTTTTTCCCCCCATAATAAAGAAGATATAATTGTTACAGGCTTCATAAGAGAGGAGGAATAGAGAGGGGCCTTTGTAAATACACTGGAAAGAATAGTTTCTGTAAGGATCCATTCTGTGAATGTGTTGATGAATAGAATAAATATACATGAAAAAAAATCAGTTGCATTTATTGGAATCCAACACAGCCTAAGTTGTGGCACTTTGCAGTTATGCTAAAACCTCTCTGTTTTATACGTAAGTAGGTATGAGTATGTGGGGCAGTTCAAAGGACCTTGGAGTTACCCCAGGTAAGAATATATTTATTGGCACCACATGGTAAATGCAAAGTAATTTGAAGAAGAGCATACCAGGCATCTGACCTTGCACACTGAACCAGTAGATACATGAATTACTTTCTACTGTGCTCCTTTGTCTCAAACACTGTAAGCTATTCTATAGTAAGAGGGTCATCTTATGACAGAGGAAAATGTGCTCAAGCTTTACTGGCTTCTGCTGCTGAAAGTCTCAGATGAATGGGATGCAACAGAAGTGAATGGATGGAGCAGCAGTGAGTGAATAAGGAGAGGATGGAGGTTAGTGAGAGGTTGCCTAACAAAGCTTGTTTGTGAGAATAATGGGTGCTTAGGCTGTGAGTTGGGTTTGTCTGCATCTGTCTTGTATGTGTGTTAGAGATCACTCACAACAAGTTCTCACTTACAGCTTCCTCTGCAAGGGGAGAGATCACATTTTACCCTGACATATATTGACATATCAACAACCATTCTTTTCTCTGCATATGCTTGCCTAAGTTAAAATTATTTTCATATATTTAAATTATCTTTTTGCAACCTCTAGACTCATTTAAAGTTACTCACTGTCTTCTATTGTTTTGACTGCCACAATAAATTTAGTTAAGATTATATGTTGCCAGTAGTATAAGCCTAATTATGACACAGCTCCATGGAAAATATATCTTACACAGCTGGCAAACAGAATTTGGTGATTTTTCTTTTCTTTCTGCTATATAGAAAACATCTAATGATTCTACCTAGAAAGCCCACATTTAGATAGATAAATGACCATTTAATCAGTTCAGAAATGTTTCAGTGTGAGTGAGTTTTTCACAGCCAATAATTTTTAAATTTCAAGACACTGCAGAATTACCTCATATCCCTTATAAATTTAGGTGTAACTGTTGTGTTCCAGTGTAACCATTTCAGTGTATCTCACCAGCAGTAACCATGTACAAAATCTTGCTGTATTACATTAAAATATATAT
>NW_008688430.1:0-12761 GCF_000695815.1 Acanthisitta chloris
ACTGGAATCAGCCCATCTCTCTAGCCTTTGTGTTGAGGTTTTTTAGTCCTTGCTTGACTTCAGCTGAACTGGCAGTAGAAGACAGCTGCATTTGCATCACTGCATGTGTTCCAGTAGTGACTGATTTTTGTATGTAAAGTTAGTTAAATAGGTACTATATTTTGGCATTTTCAGTTTGGAACAAGTCATTTATTTTAGCCAGACTGTTATCATCTGTTACCTGAGTCAATTTGGTTGCTGTGACCAAGCTTTGAGTGGCTTCTAGTCCGTGTGTCCAAACATGTCACATGTTTGAAGAGATGTCAGCTAAATGCAACTTAATTTATGCAGGGCTGTGTTACCCAGTTCAAAGGACAGCAGCAATCACTATCCTCTGAATACATACCCCAGCTGTGTACACAGATATAAAACTTGTAGATAACTTCATCTAGGTAAAATTAAGGTATTTTTCCATCGATTTTCTATCCACCTTATCTTGTAAAGACAAAATTCATAAGATTTCTGGAATCAAATTAAAATTGTTAAAGTTCTGTTTTAATGTCTGGGAACTGTCTTCTGTGAACTTTGCCACCAGATGGTGTCATAGGATTTGAGGTGTTGTCTGGCTTGAGCCGATTCTAGCAAAGTAAAAGGATCTTGTGAATTACAAGTAACTTATGTGTTTTTAAAAACGTCTTGCATATTTGTAATGTAAGGGCTGTGTTTTTTCCATCAAGTCCTGGACTATTTTGATGGAGCTGCTAGTACTCAGCCCTGGGACAAACTGCATTACAGAGTTGTAAGAATTTAGATAGACACTCTATTTCTGCTACCTGGTGATTAATAACTGCTATCTTAGTGTTTGGGATCTTTAACTTGAATTTTCATGGCATAAAAACTCCTCATACTGAAGAGTGACCTGACTACTTTGGTTTGAGTGCCTCAAACCACTCTCCAGTGGTTCTTCATACTCTGTAATGACAGCATAAATTGAAGAAGCCCAATTACTGCCCAAATGTTCTCTCTACTTGGTCTTCTGTGTCTGTATAAATCTTTCTTAGGGACATGTGAGTTACTGTGACAAGGCCAGGTACATGCTTCAGTGGAACTGCAATAGATGGGATGTATACAGTAGTCTGTTTTGATGTGGCTTCTGAGTCCCTGTTCTTGACTTCTGATCTGTGAAAGAGACATAGTGTGAATACCTTTGAAGGGTATTGTGAGCTTAGATACCCTAGGAGGATCTAAAAAAAAGAACAGCAATTTTAATAGGCTCAGGAAATGCGATGTTTGAAGAAACCATCTGAAGAAAAGGGGTTTGCATATGCCTTGAACCAAACTGAGTCTGTAGAGGAAAACAAAAGCTTTCCAGGTGTGTGGATTTTAGATGTTCTAAATGACATCAACAGCAGTAATGCTGAGCAGCTCTCCATTCCAATTAGGATAGACTATATTCTATAATCTTCTGGTGCATAAAAAGCTATCATAAACAAGATAGCGATAAAGCATTGACTTTCAATAGGAAGGAATTAACATCTTGGTTTACAGCAAGGAAAACTTAAGTTTGGATATTAGGAAGTTGTTAGCATTGCTTACATATATGGAATTAGAAGGATACAATTTGATTGTGACTTAAAGTGTATATGTTTTTTCTGGTCTGTGTCCCATTCTTAAAATTACATGAAATAAAAATCAACTTTGTATTCATGCCAGGGATGTGCCTGTGCTGCTCTGTTTAAGGTATTTCTTTACAGCCTCCGTATCTCCAGCATACTTTCCCTATATTTTGTAAAAATACTAGCCATTCTTATGGAATAGCATTCAAACAGTTTCTACTAGATGTCTTATAAGCTAGTTAGTGGAGTGCATTTTATTGCTTTTTAACAGGAACTTAAAGAACTTCAATCTGTGAAATGATTCTTCTCTCCTGGCTCAATGTCAAAACAGTTGAGCACTTGTCTGTGCAGTTAGAACATTTGCTGTGCAGTGGTGCTGCTTTGGTGCTAAGAGGTCTGGAATACCCTGAGTCTGTTTCATGAATGAAATTACATATTGGAAAGCAAATTTTCCTTAAAAGATTTGCTTCTGGTACAAGTATTTTAACTATTGAGATGTAATATAGTTACGTCCTTTGCCAAGTTAAAAAAAATCTCTGTTACTATTAAGTTTTTATAGAGCATGGTAGCGTGCTGGAAGATAATATGGCTGTTAGTCATGACTTAACTTGATTAAGTCCTTTCTGTCTGTTGCTTGGGTTAGATTGCATAGATCAACATCTTGGAAGGAAGGTTAAAGTGCCTCCCACATATGCCCAGAAGTAATGTTAAGGTAGTGAGTAAAAGTTAGGTCTAGCAAGGGATGCATAGTGAATTCAGATGCCTCAAGGGCAGTGAATTTGGGAAGGAAATATAATCTGTGAATGTTAGTGCTTTATTCCTCATAAATTCTGCTTGAGGTGATGAAATTTGTACGTAAGACCCTATTATTCGTATTACTGTTCTGCAGCTCAACTGGGATGTGTCCAATTGGTTGCTGCAGGAGACAAGTCACTAAGGCCATTGGAGTGACATCCCTGTGAGGAGCTGAGGAACGTGTTGCTCCAGAACATTCTGCACAGTGAATTTGTAGACACTGTCTGTAGGGACACATGGCATTTAGGCAGGCCTTTAGACAGGCCAGCACTGCGGATCTCTTTGAGGCCTCCTGAGGATTTCTAGGCAGCTGGAATGCCAGGCTGCTCGCCCTGCTCCATGGCACTTGTGGCTTTATATAGGCAGAGTGTTCAGCCACTAATCTGTAGCAGATTTAATCTTGACGTACATTTTTAATGTATGGTATCCGGTAAGGTTGAATAACTGTGGACAAATGGATGTTGTAGCAGGAAGTACTCTAAAGCCTTATTTTCTTTGAAGACTATTTTTACTTGTGAGAAGCGTTCTCCAAAAATTTCTGTAGTGGACTTGCTTAAGTTAATTAAAACTGTGTGGTGTTTCCAAGCTCTGCACAGGCGCAGGCTATGGGCAAGCTGCATTTACATTACATAGTTGTAAAATGCATCCCTTCCCTTGAAACAAACAAAAAAATCACACACTGAACAGTTACATTCCCCTGTATAGAAAGTTGTTATAACATCTCATTTGTTTAAAAGGCTTTGCACTTTACTGTTGACATGTGTTTCACTGTTACATGGTGGTGGGGTCTCTTTGACAAAACCTTACATTTGCATGCAGTTTGCTCACTTCTTAGAGTAGCTCCTGTTGCTAGTAAAGTCCCATAAAAAGTAATTATACAGCAAGTTGGTGACTTCACAAGCACAAACTGTTAAATCTGAGAAAAGCTTGAACATTGTTCAGTGTTTTTAAAGTGAATTATATCACTGGCTACATGGCTCAAAAGCTGTCCAGTTCTTGTGGCTGTTTCATAGTGACTGAGGAAATACCTTTGATTTATTATGTTGTTCAAAGTACTTCATGAAAGAGAAATTGAAGTACTTCAATCAAAGTGAATCATGAGTTTTACAGCAGGATTTGGAAGAAAGCTAAGGATGATGGGAAATGGTTTATATGTATGTAAGAGTAAGTCAAGAGGTGATCTGGAAATAGAATGTGGATCTATCTTCTTCCAGTTCCTGTAGCATCTACTGAATATCTTTTCTTCTGAGTCCATGCCTCTGAGGTCTTCTCTGTGGAGGTGAAAGTTTCCCTTTTCATAATGACATCCAATAGCATTTGAATTCCATTAGTATTTTTAGTACTCTGTCATAAGTAATGTCCAGTCGATTGGGCAGATAGCTGAAAGCTCTTCCTGTAATCGTGTATAGTTACTATATGTTTTAATTATCCAAAACAGGTGTAATGTTAGCTCTGCTTGTGGAAGCATTTTAATGTTATGTGTTAACTGACCTGCTTTTCCTGATTTAAGTCCCATGCTGCTTTCACCCTTGCACAGAATGAATTCTCTAAATAGTTGGGTCATCTTGAACAAGGTCCCAAACACACGTGGAGTATTACTCCGCTAAACTACGAAGTAGTGCTCGTGAAGGATGTTGGGGGAGTACAAAATATTTTAATGCAAAAGGAAGCATCTGAAATTGGTGCAAGGATTAGCAGCCTTGCCTTTCAAGAGTACTTCGTATTAATTGCATTGAAACAGCTTTCCTGTGTTGGATAGGCATCAAACTTTTGTCACTTGTGCATGACCATGAATAATTCTCTTAGATCTGTTGCAGCTGCACAGATCTGTGGATAAAGAGTATGTTGATGATGTGCTACTATACTCGCCTAATAACTTACTCGAAAATCATGAGGCTATAGTATCTCATTTTCTGTCTCATATTAGCTTAAACTTTCCTTAACTTCTGTCTCAGTTGAAATATGTTTAAAAACAAGTTATACTCTTTGTGTGTGCTTTCAAAATAATTTGTTCCAAAACGTATTTCTGTATTCTGACCTTCTGTGATGGCAGGTGCTTTTGCATGTGCATCACTGATACCATATGAATTTATAGACATGCTCTATATGACCTAGGCTGGTGCAAAGTTCTGAATGATCTTGTACCTTTGTTGGGGGTGATTTGTCAAAAGAAATAGGTGTTACTAATGATTTGAATACATCAGGTGCCCATGTGATAAAGCTGAAGAATACATATTTTAACACTATCAGGTATCTCAGTGAGATCAAGAAGGGTGGTTAGGGAGCATAAGATGGCTGATTCTCCTGTTGTGTTTTAAGTGTTTTTTTGGTGTGATGATGTGGATTTTTTCAGGCAGGAAACTCTTTCTCTGTAGTCTAAAGATAAAAGGGCTATTGCAACTCAATTCCCTCTCCTTTAAGCTGGACAGATGCTGGTGCCTATCTTAGTTGCAAATGGACATGCAAATCTGGAGGAAAAGAGTTTCTTGTCAAAGAACTACATATTGGACTCAGAGGGGTATGGTTTTCTTGCTGAGTTGTGTTTGTTTACAGTCACACACTACTGAATGGCAGAGCTGCTCTAACTCTAGGTAATCTGGATTTGGTAAAAGTCCAGTTCTTGACCTTTTCTCACAGCTTCTAGTCAGTACCTGATTTGGAGGATTTGATGCCCCTGATACAGAAGGTTGATAGTAAGTATTAACTTTGTAGAGTCAGCTATGCAGATGAGCTGTTGAAGAAAGCTTATGTATGTTAAGTTTGATGGTATTAGCTAAGTTAGCTCTGAAATTGCCTAATATAAGATAGCAAATATTGAAAGGATTTGTCTTTTTGTGTGGAGATGCAAAAATGCCTAGTAGTAAAAAGATAGATTTCTTTCCGCTTTAGGGAAATACCTCACGAACTACCTCTGGCAAGTCAGTGAAAAATTACTGTAATGCTTGATCATTCTGCATTTTAGTGTATTTCAAGAGCAAGAAAAGGACAAGAATTATACCCTCTTACTTAAACAGACATCTCTGTGTATTATAACCTAGACTGTTCTGTACCTTTCTAATTTTTCACCTTATGAGTTAAGCATTGTGATAAAATACATATGGCATTTAATTTGACCTGCTTCTGCTTCCAGTTGCATATATGCAAGTCTGAAGTAGATCAGTGTTAAAAAGTTTAATATTCTGGTGCTAAGTTTTGGATAATCTTGTACTGTTGAAAAATTAATAGCTTTTATTAATGATTCAAATACATAAGGTGCCCATGCAGAACATGGTGTTAGGGAATGTATCTTAAAATGCTGTAAAAATTGAGTATGTCAGTAGACACATACATTAATATGTATAGTTGTTACAGAGGTCAATGAGAAAAATACTGGATTTAAATCACTTTAGGTTTTATTTTATGGTGAATAAATGGATTGATAAACCTTGAAGATCGGTGGTCTTCGGTACTATGAATGGCCCTCATTTCATTTTCCTAGGGCCTTAAATGTCTTCCTTGAACTGCCCTTTGTACCAAAATAAAGATCTGAGTTTATCCTGCTTGGCTTCCCCAATTCCTTATTTCACTCTCATCATCCTAGTTGAGAAGTGTTTTGTTAATCTGATTTGAGTATCTGTGAGGATTCCTGCAGATCTCTGCTTGTGGATTGAGTGCCATGTCTTGGAGGAACAAAATGAAAGAAAGAGAAAGCTACTTTTCATTAATGATGCTTTTAGATGACTATTCAAAACGACCATATCTTTTTTCAAGAATACTGACTATGTACAAGAGTCATAAATTCTCTTAAAGAAGATCAGCAGTAGTGTTTTCTTGAGTAGTAACTTGTGTTTTGCTTTCCTTACTAAGACAGATTAATGAAAAAAGTAATCCTGAATGTTGGTTATTTTAAAATTATTTTTATTTGCAGGTATGGGATAAGATCTTTCCAGAGTAATAAGCATGGTTCGACAACGAAAATGTATATTATGTCACATTGTGTACAACTCAAAAAAGGTAAATAATTAATGCTTTACATCTATCAGTAGATACTAATATGAAATATATATGAGAAATGCTTCCATTTTAAAATTGCGTGAAGTATGAGGGGTTTTCCATCTACCAGGTATATATTGCTCTAGATCTATCACAAATCAAACAGTATATTTGCATGTGCTTTGTAGTATCTTTCTTGAAATTAAGTTTGCAATATGCTCAATTCTGGATGTTTAAGCTAATGAAGTCTTTGTGTTTTTTATATTGTTTTCTAAGGATGCTGAAGTGAAAAGCACTTACACTTATTTGGCTGTGAATTATGGCATGTTAATACTGTAATACACTGTTTTTTAAATTCCTTCTGCGAAGTCTGTGTTTCTGTATGGAAGGACGAATGGAATTGCATATTACAGTATGTGTTTACATTCATGTGCCATTTTGGGGTGTATGTTCTGTGGAGAGCATATTGTGTAAAGTCTGCAGTGAAACTGTTTCTTTAATGGACTTTCATGTATTGTTTAGCCGCATGGCACATGGAGATGTTGTAAATGCCAATATATTAATTGACACAACTCTTCAAGGTTGAAGATGCTCCTTTCCCTTTGCTGATGGTATTTCAGGTACTAAACACTTTAGGTCAAACACCAAAAAAAAGTTTAATATACTGAACTGCTTCCTTTTGCTGAATGGACATTCTTTCTCTTACAGCAGCTCTCTTCCAGCTGCTGTAAGAGCAGCACTGTGGTTCATGGATCAAGGTTGCTGTGAACAACAAACTGACGTGTTATGTGCATCTCAGTTTCGGAAGTGCATCTAGCAGAGCAAAATAGTATGTGATGATGAAATTACAGCTGTGTTATAATATGAATACAGAGATTTTAAGGAGACTTCCAGGAAACTGTCTCACCATCCAGGAGCCACTAGTAGTCACACTAGCAACCACCAGAGATTTTAGCTGCTGGGACTCTGAAGCTCCTTCACAGTGGAGTGAAGGAGCTTCAGTGAGCCAGTGGGCATCCCACTTGACTTCCTACACACACACACACACACACCACTCTCACACAGTCAGACAAGGTTTCATTACTGTCTTGACCCTGATTTTAGCTTAGCAGAGTCTTAGATGTCTCATTCCATTAAGCAATTTATTCACAGCGCAGTAACACAAACAGCTCAAGCTGGTGCCACCAAGGAGGGACCCCCAACAAAGGAACCCCTGGGTTTTTATACCCTCACAGTCTAAGCACCTGAACGTGTCATTGCTTTCTCCTGAGCCATCAGCTCCTACTGTGTCTTGGAGCATGCAGTCACTTGGCTGGGCCACAGGTTCCCCAGGTCATGGTCTCCTGGCTCAGGCTTCCACCCCCCAGAGCTCAGTCTGCAGCTTGCACCGAGGCTGAAGATCGAGCTGCCTGCACTGAATCTGTAGGAACACAGAGAAACTGCTTAGATTGCACAGCAAAACTGTTTTAAGTAGTGTGATTCTGAAGAGTGGTATCAATGCAACTTTTAATTAGAGCGATGATCAACAGTAATTTCTCAAAAAACAGTCTAATAAGCCTTGCTACATGCACTCTTATTCATCTTTTCTCCTGGAATTCTGCTCCCCTTGTGTTAAATTTTGACTCCTGTGTCCTTCCTCAGGAAAGGTAAGATATAACCTGAGAGTGCATCTACCTGTGCTTTCACAGTCGTAGAAACAGGAATGTCAATTGCTACAGCCCTACAGGAGCAAAGTACACCTTTGTGCAAGGCAGGAGTGTTCTCAAAAGTGAGGTTTGAGAACAAAACAATACGCTGTTTTGTTTTGTTTTGATCAATGTTACTTTTTTTCCCCATGCTGAAGGAGATGGAAGAACACATGAGAAGCATGCTTCACCACAGAGAACTTGAAAACCTGAAGGGAAGGTACGAGAACAATTGCTTCCCTCCTCTCTGTGCATTTTGTATGTCAGTCTCTGGAAGAACTCATGACCTATTTCCCATACAAGCTGAATTCCACATTTCATTTTATGTATCACTTAGTAGCATGCCTTGTCCTAAAGCTGGCAATGAACATGTTCTCTTAATGTCAGAAACTCAGGAGGCAAAAAAATGATGTGGAAGAAATGTCACCTGTGTTTCTTGGACTGAAGTAAAATAAAATTACTTCATTCTTGGCAGTTTCATGTGTGGTTTTCTGGAAGCATTAGAATTCTGCCTTTGTTAGAATTAGGAACATTGATATTTTTCTTTATGTAATCTCTTGGGTTTTATTTAGGTTTTCAATGATGCAGAAACAATTGTTGATCTTTTAAAGCACTCTGAGAAGACTTAATACCTGCTTGAGTGTGACTGCTTTGTCATTTGCCTCCCTGGTCCACTTGTTTGGTTAAGGGACCTAACCATGGTGGATGGTGTTTTCTTTCTGGTTTCCTTGGTTTTATTTGCAACCTTTGGAAAGCAGGAAGAGGGAGTTAAAGGATATTCAAGTATTATCTTGGTAATATGGAATCAAGTTGCAATCAGAGTGAACTTAAGAGTGTTTTCAGGTGTATGGGTTTTGAGATAGCCAGAGAGGTAAGATAGTATCAAATACTTAAGTATTTGTTCAACAGGCTAGTTTTTAATCATCTTGCAGCATAATCTTTATAGGGAAATGGCAAATCTCTTTTAAACACCTTTTAAAGGAGTAAGAAGTAATCTTCTTTCAACTCTTAGAGATGTCTGAGATTGATTTTTGTCAGGACATCTATCTTGTACCCTGGGAAAAAAATCCACACCTTGAAACTGGGCCCCTCAGTTCAGGAAGGATATTGAAGTGCTGGAGCAGGTCCAGAGAAGAGCAACGAGGCTGGTGCAGGGACTCGAGCACAAGTGCTATGAGGAGAGGCTAAGAGAGTTGGGAGCCTGGAGGAAGCTCAAGGGAGACCTTGTCACCCTCTACAACTCCCTGACAGGAGGTTGTAGTCAGGTGGGGGTTGGTCTCTTCTCCCAGGCAACCAGCAATAGGACAAGAGGGCACAGACTCAAGCTCTGCCAGGGGAGGTTTAGCTTGGATATTAGGAAGAGAGTAGTCAGGCATTGGAATGGGCTGCCCAGGGAGGTGGTGGATTCACCATCGCTGGAGGTTTTCAAGCTGAGACTGGATGTGGCACTTAGTGCCATGGTCTAGTAACCACGGTAGGGTTGGACTTGATGATCTTTGAGATCTCTTCCCGTCTGGTTGATTCTATGATTCTATGAGGATGATAAAAGTTTTATGAAGAATTGAAACATGGGTCTTACGAAGTAGGTGGCTTGTTCTCTAAAACCTAATTAGTCCCGCTGTGGTGTGTTTCTTACTGAAGTGTCCTTACGATTGAAGTGGAATGTTATGTAAAAAGAAGAACTTTTTCGACAAGAAGCCAAATTTCTATTTGCAGTTTGCCTTGTGTGATGACCTAAGTTAAAAATAAGTCTTACTAGCTATGCATAGCAGTGCCATTTCTGAGTGTGGAGTGGGTTCTTCCAATGGCATTAGTAAAATTTGCTGATTTGGTCATCTTTATTGGATCAATGAGATAGCCCAAAATACAATATATAGTATCTAAGCTTTGAATATTTGTTAGTGAGTGTGAAGTGTACAAAATGACGTGCACCCTGCTCTGGAAAATTTGGAAGCTACTGACCTTGTAAATGAAAATTTTCCAGATATTTATTCTGAAATTAGTTAGCCTGCAACATATAAAATAATTAAATATAAAAATTCTAATTTGTAATAATTATTCTATTTAAAATAAAGCCTTCTCTAGGTGTGTCTGAATGACTGCACTGTTTAAATATCTCATCTATGTTAGTAGGAAAACCACTCATATCCAGAATAAATAAAACATAGCTGCTGACACCTGATTAACCCTTCTGATAAGGATGTTGGTTTAATATTTTGAATGAAGGTGCATCTTTTTTCTCACTTTTTTTTTAATGTTCTCTAAAAAAACCAAGGATTCCCGTTTGCCTTTTTCCTCTATGCATCTCATTTTCTTGATCCTAGTCATGAACTTTTTGTTGGTATTATAATGCTTCTCTTCTATGATTTTTGGTCTCAAGTGTGTCATGGGGATATGCAGCTCTGCTTTTATGAATTAACTGGCAAAATTTAAAAAAGTACTGTGGAGGCAGTCAGTGAATCCTAGCTTGGTCCTGGTGAGTTACTTGCAATGAACTGTATGCTCTGATGGATTTTTTTTCTATCATTTTTAGCTGGTGAACATATTTTTCTTGTTTATGTTTATTATTAACAATATATTTCCTTAACATTGGAGTATTGAAAGGATTTGTCAGAGAAAAAATTAGGTATTTTTTAAAATCTGAATTTCTTGGAGGAAAAAAAAGGTCAAAAAAAATCTTGTAACCTTAATCCAGTATTCATTGAAACATGAGTAAAGCCATTTGTCTGACACAGCTGTCAGCTTTCTCCAGCTCAAATAATTTCTGTATTTTTTTAAGATAAGTCCTCTAAAGTAGAAAACAGACCTCATGCACACTTGAACCAAATAAAGTACGCTGAACTGAAGATACCCTCCTATCACTCACTGTGCCATGGAGTCTTTGGATGCCAAGCAGCAGTCTCAGCTGTCCCAGTTTAGGTTATACTGTGTCAGGATTGGCTGTATCCATGTACTGCCTCCTCCCTTTTCTAAATTTCACTGGGGCAAGGCTTAAGACAAGGATTAAATGTAGAAGCTGTCACTAGGCTTCCCCAGTGCAGCTGGCACCATGGATGGGCTTCAGAGCTCCTGCTAGCTCTGTAAGCCTTCCACTCTGCCTCCTCGCTCACTATGTTTCCTCTGAAAAGATTTTGAGTACAACAATTCAAGAAGAATTCCTCCTCCCAGTTAACACAGCTTTATTACCAAGTCTTTTGCCTCTTGATTGTTGGAAAAAAATCTAAAATCTGACCATCAGAAAACTAAACCTTAAAAGAAAAAGCCAGAGAATTCAAGTAACTTAAATATACTGATCAAAACCTAATTGCCTTGAACTCAAGCACATTCAGAGGAAACAAAGTAAGACCAGAGATACCTGCCATGCCTGTTGGCAGAGTTGAAAGTCCACCCTCTGCCTCTCTTCCTAGGGATAGCAACCATGAATGCGAAGTGTGCAGGGTGAAAGTGGTGGGTTTGTCGGCATATGCCAAGCACATCTCCAGCCAGCTGCACAAAGACAATGTTAATGCCCATGACGGAAAAGAGGAAGATGAAGAGGCAGAAGAAGAATACCTTGACAAAGAACTCATTCAACTAATCAAGCAAAAGAAGGAACTGAAACGGTGAGTTTTCCTGTCTCCTCTTGGTCATAGAATTGGTTTTAACATAGTTAGGATACACTCTGAAGGCTTAGGTGCTCGTGAAATGGAAACTGCCTCTAGCCAGTGTACTTTTTGTGAGAACAATCCAAGAGACCTGTATGCATATCTTAGTTTCAGTATGTAATTGTGACTCTGCTAAATTTTTGTGTTCTGCTCGTCAGCTACTAGTAAGGAAGTACAACTATTCTTCATTATAGGTAAAGACAGTCCCCAGTGTTGTGTCTTGTGTTTTGAGAGCCCTAATGTTTTTATTTTCATATGTGATAACTGAAAGTCTTAATAAATGTGACGATAGTACTAATATTGTTTAGGGTGGAGGGTGTTTATTGGAACCTGACCTTATAAAAACTGTTGCTGAACAAGTTTTATTGTAAAATCTGTCTGTTTTAAAAATGAATTGGATTGTTCTGTCAATGTCACACTGAAATCCCATGATCCTTGAATGAAATTTCTTACCTGTTTTACCTTGCTTCTAATCATTAGCTAAACATAATTTTAGTGGCTTGCTATGAAATAGAAGGCTGCACAGAGCAATAAGTGTTGCCTTTCATCTTCCTTGCAACTCTGCACATGTGCACTGCTTGTATGATGCTCTGGTTGGGAATATATTTGAATAGATTTATGGCATGGCAATGGTATTAAAAGGATTTATGATTTTTGAAAGAAGCTTGTGCTTGCTGTGGCTACAAATTTGAATTAGTACTTCCAAGTATTGAAATCTATGGAGACTTGGTTTTGATGTCACTCTGTCATACTAGTGTGTCCCCATACTGCACAATGGTAATGTTTCCATGTTGGTCAATGTAGGTAGCAAAAATGTCACTTTTCCTGGTTTTATGGTAAAGGAGTAATACTGTCAGTACTGTGGTGTTCTGAGGCAACTAAAACCATAGGAAATTTCTGTCTGCTGGGTGCTGGTTTGAACGGATTAAAAAACAGAAAGTACAGGGATTAAGTTACTAATTCAGCAGAATTGTTTCCATAATCTAGTTGAGTCAGCTCGTAGAACTTATGGTGTCACTTAGACTTCTCTTTTTTTAATTCTTATAGAGCTCAGATTATTTTACACAGTA
>NW_008688431.1:0-3316 GCF_000695815.1 Acanthisitta chloris
TCAGAGTGACTGTGACACCTGTCACAGGTGATTTCATCCCTCGGTTTCCATCTCCATGTGGTCATTGTCTCACAATAACCCTCTCCTGCTTTTCCAGGGCTTTGGAAACAGACCCTGAGCAAGGGCCAGAGTGCTTGGGGTGAGGCTGTGGCAGTGCTGTGCTGGATGGTTCAGCAAAAGGAGCAAACTGATTCATGCATCTCTCAGCTTGCTTTAATGTGAGTCTCCACATTAAACCTCTGACCTTTCCAGGAGCTGATGGTGAGGTCATTCTTGCTCTAATGTTTGCATATACAGAAGACCAGTATGTTTTTTCCTGATTCTCAAAGAATCTTCCTTCATGTATTACCTGTTTATAGCATTTTAGGAGCCCCAGGCCATGCTGCATTTATCATAGAATCATAGAATGGCCTGAGTTGGGAGGGACCCTCAAGGATTATTGACATCCAGCAATTTGGGCTGTGCATCTGCTAATTGTTTTTCAGTGGGGATGCAAAAAATACCATTTTAATTTCCCCCCTGAAATGAGCTCCTGTCAAACTGCAGCTCCAGTGACTGTGCAAGGGAGTGTGCAGCCTAACTTGTTGGGTTAAGCTCTTGCAGGTTTTATAGGGATCAGGCCCAGGAGTCTTTTCCTGAAGCCTGGCTGAGTAACCTTGTTCTGGCTGGCTGAGGGATCTTCTGAGTATAATTTTTTAGTGTGAGCAGTGCTGATTTGCTGATATGAAAGCAATAAACCAACATTGCTGGATTTACTGTGCTCATTCTGGGCAGTGTAGCTCAGTATTTTGCAATAGTGAAAGTGGCTTTCAGAGGCCTGGAAGTACATGTGACTAGCCAAATCTGCCAGGAAGCTGCTGTGCTAATTCACTCCCTTCCTTGAGCACATGGGAAAGCATGACCCACCCAAACCCTTCCCTGCTCTTTGGCTGTGGTCTGGTGCAGCATCCCAGGGGCTGCAGCCTGCCAAGGTGCAATGGGCAGTGTGTCAAATGCCTCTGGTTCCTGGAACAAAGGTTGCTCAAGCAAGGGTAAATACTACTTCATTGCACTGAGAAACTTTGTCACCTGCATTCTAACCCCATAGCAGGGGAAGGAAAAGCAAATCATTATATGGCAGGCAAAGCCTTAGGAGCCACACTTCTGTTTGCTGGATTCCTTCAGTGAGTATGTGGAGCTTAAAGAGCACAGGAAGAAGGGAGGGAGGGAGGGGAGGCAACCACAACAGAAGGCTGGGGAGAGATGATATGAGTTAGATTTACAGACCACAGTATACCTTGTTGTGGCTCTCCAGTGAAGAGTGATGGGTACTGGACTGTCTTGGGGGAGGGATTTGCCTGTGGGGAGTGTTGAGGCTTTCTCCTTGCACAGTGGCAGAGCAGAGTGGGCTGCAGTTGTCAGCTAAGTGATACTCAGCTGCTATGTGATTTCCATGCAGAAAACAGGGAAGAAAAAGGCAAGGATGCTGTATGCAAGCTGAGCTTTGAAAGGGAAGCTAGGGTGCCCAGGAGGAACAGCAGAATCACACCAGAGTTGTCCTGCTGTCCTGGGGGGGCTCACTAAGGTGCTCTCTTTTCACTGCATCGTGGTTGTAGTCTTGGGACTGTTCCTTCTGAGGGTTGGAGTGGGGCATGGAGTCCTACTGGGATCTCACTTGGACACCTTCAGCATCCATACGATCTCAGGTGCAAAGCCAAGGAATTAGTCAGGAAGACACTCTGGGAGCAGGAATTACCACATATGCCTGTGTTTAACCTGCTCACCAACAGCAGCCAAAAGATTTAGCACAGCCTGTGTGCATGGGCTGAGAGCTGGGACGTGCTGGGATGTGCTGGGACATTTTTGGCTCAGGCACGTTTGTTTTTTCTCTGTTGTAATTGAGTCTTTCCTCCCATTTACCAGAAAGGGAACAACCTGCCTTATCTTGCTTGCTCACCCCACCAGTGATCAGAGACTCTGGAGTACGCCAGGTCACTGGAGAAGAAAGATCTGCTCTGGGGAGAAGCTGTGAAGAAGACAAGTTTCCAGCTACTTTTTCCACTGTGGTCTCTAAAGCTCCTGTGTTACTCAGGTGAGTCTGCTGGAGAAGGAAACACAAGATCTATAGAGATGAGTTCAAGCTGTAGATAGGGAGACATATTCATGAGTTCCCTGTTATCATTTAGTTTGTGTACTGGGACTGCCAGTGGTCGTGTTTGTGCTGCTCTGACAATATTGACATGAAGCTATGCCAAGACAGCATAATACCATTTGAGCAAAGTCCCAAACAGGAGGTTGCTGAAAGCAGGACTTAACATGCAGGCATGTGTGCTCCTTTGTAGCCAGCTCTGAAATTTGGATTCAAATGGACTTGAATTTCACAGTCTAAAGGCACTGACACCTCCTCATTAACTCAGCTGTGGGGACAATGCACATGCTACCCAAAGGCCTTAGGCACATGCTGTATTCCACTTATTGGTGTGCATAAGGAAACTTCAGTCTTTTCAAGAATCCAAATAACTGCCATAGCTTCATAGTATGTTAAGGGGTTGGAATGGAGCTTAGAGATCATCTAGTCCCAACCCCCTGCCCTGGGCAGGGACACCTCCCACCAGAGCAGATTCTCAAGGCTTTAGCCAACCTGGAATGAACATTGCCAGGGTTGGGGCAGCCACAGCCTCCCTGGGCCACTGTGCCAGTGTCTCACCACCCTCACAGGAAAAAACTTCTTCCTATTATCTAATCTAAATTTCCATCTTTCAATTTATACCATGATTCATATCATTGAGGGGAAGAGAGATAGTTGGGTGGAGCATCCAGGCAGAAGTCCCTGGCTCTTCAGCCATGGAAAAGCAGGTGCCTTGTGTTGTGTTTTGCAGTGTTATAACATGGATTGACAGATTTTCCTTTTTATTCCTGTCTTCTAGTGTTCCTGGGTCTGCCTCTTCTCTCTCAAGATGCTGGGAAGGGTCCTGTGTGCAGTGTGGTTCGTGGGAATTCTGCCATCAGTGGCTGCAGCATCCCAGGGCCACATCTCCGTGGTCTTGCTGGGAGCCACAGGTGATTTGGCCAAGAAGTATTTGTGGCAAGGTCTATTCCAACTCTACATAGACCAAGTGAACAATGGCCACAGCTTCACATTCCATGGGGCTGCACTGACAGCTCTGGAGCCAGGACAGAGGCTGATGTTTGATGTGCTGAAGAAGCTGACCTGTCCCTCAGATGAAGCTCCCAACAGATGTGCTGTGCTCAAGGACCAATTCCTGAAGCTGAGCCAATACCACCAGCTAAAGACTGCTGAGAACTACACCACACTGAACAGAGAGATTGAGACTCT
>NW_008688431.1:3344-5352 GCF_000695815.1 Acanthisitta chloris
CTACTTCTCAGTCCCACCATTTGCCTACACAGAGATCGCCCGACACATCAACAGCAGCTGCAGACCTGCTCCAGGAGCCTGGCTGCGTGTGGTGCTGGAGAAACCTTTTGGCCATGACCTGCAGTCAGCCCAGCAGTTGGCTGCAGAGCTCACAAGCTTCTTCAGGGAAGAGGAGATGTACCGGGTGGATCACTACCTTGGCAAACAGGTGAGCAGCTTGGGCTGAGTGTCTGGGGGAGTGTTGGATGTCAGTTCTGCATCTGGTGAGAGTGTTGTTCCCCTCTCAAATTCAGGGGGTGCCTCTCAGTGTGATCCAAAGGCTCCATTTGCTCATGGAGTCCTGTGCTGTTATTCTTTTGTCCTGTGCTGCTGTCCATCCTCTTGCAGAGCAGAGGGAACATGCAGAGCTTTCTCCTGTTGTAGTGATGAGGGTCCCTTCTCCAGAGGGAGCCTGGGGTGTAGGAGTGAGCTGTGTGAAGTAGAGATGCAGAATTCCTCTGGTCTTCTCACCAAGGTCAGGGCTTTGATTTCGCTGAATAAGCAGCACTCTCTCCCTCTCACAGTTCTCCCATCTCATTACACACAGGCCTCTCTGCTTAGCCATGGCTTCTAGAGGCAGTTTTTCATTTGATATGATAAGGAGCTGCTGGGATGTTAGTTTTCTAGGTTGCTTAGGAGAAGGTTTCTTCCTGCCCTGTGCTCCACTCCAGGCTTAAAGGCTTGTCTGCTTCAGGGACAGCTCAGGCTGTGGAGCTGCATTGTCCCAGAGGGAGTGTGTTCAAGGACATGCCATCCTTGTTTCACAGGGATGTGATGCCACATTTTGGAAGTGTCCTGTTCCAGCCATGGCACTGTGGCCAGATTTTACTCCGAAGGTGCAGGGAGAGCATCTCCACTGAGAGGGGAGATTTCTTTTGGTTTGGTTTTTTTTGTCTCCCAAAAAGAGCAGATGGCTTTAGTGGTGTAAGCATCTGAACCGATGTATTTCAGCACTTTGGAACTGTACATTAGTCTCAGGATGGTCTGACTCAGCCCTTTGTCCTTTGACAGATATAAACTGAGTGCCTTGCAGTTTGTAGTTCAGCCTTTTCCCATGAAACCTCAAAGTACCTCAGAAACACCTTTAATGTCAGCTCTGGGCAGTCACTGTGCATCACTGCAGGGTCTTGCTGGTTTTCTCTGCCCCACTCTGCTGTGTGGCCTGTTTGCTGGCACATCCCAGTGCTGGATGGGGCAGTGAGGCAGAGATGCTGTGGGAATCTGGTGAGGTTTCACTGTGTCTTTGATTTTTTTTTTCCTTCCCAGGCTCTGGCCCATATCCTGCCTTTTCGAGATCAGAACCGAAGGTTCCTGGATCCAATTTGGAACCGACACCATGTGGAAAGGGTGGAGGTTGTCCTGAAGGAGACTGTGGATGCTAAAGGTTGGTGAGGCAAGTGTGCAGGGTGAAGGAGTGAGGAGGAGGTTCATTAATGATGTGAAAGTGGCCCTTGAGGTAGTGCTGGTACAGAAACAAAAGAAGAGCAGATGAATGGGATGTTGCTCCCTGGAAATAGAGAGGGACTGTCCTACACTTCCTGTGCTAGGGACTGACTCACTTCCAAGAAAACATTCCAGTTGCAGTTCAGCTAGAAGCAGAGGCAGAATCCTCCACCTCTCTGCTGCAGAGCACTGGGGGCATTGCACCTGGATTTCTATCCTAATTCTTGGTAAAAGGCACTAGATTTGGATTTGATGCAATCTAAGGCCACTTCAATTCAGTGCAGCAATAATCTGGTTGTTGTAACAACAATCCTTTTGTATTCCTGTCCTGTTAACTACCAAGCTCACCCTGAGTGTACCTTTGTGCTGTTCTTTGGAAGGTGCTCTTGCATCTCCTGCCTGGATGTCGTCTCATCTCATCGTGTGTCAGTCCAGGTACCTGTGTCAGTTTGTGTTTCTTTCCTCCCTGTAGTAATAAAGAGCATTGCAGGGAGAAAATCCAAGCCCATAGCTGCTAGCATGGATC
>NW_008688431.1:5615-19062 GCF_000695815.1 Acanthisitta chloris
TTCAGCCACCACAAACTCACTGAATACAGTTTTATCAAACTCAGAGTAATCTTTGCTTTGGCAGCCCTGACCTTACCTGGGCCTGTTTGTGGGAGAGGGACACACTGCAGAAAGATTTAAGGGGCACAGTGCTGTCTGTGCATAGCCCCAGTTACACCCTGTGCCCTCTCCCTGCTCTGAACATCTTTGTAATTTTTCATTTGATGTCTTTTTCCCTCTGTGTGGCTTCAGCTGGCAGCCTGGCTCCCAGCAAGTCTGCAGCATTGATTACATTAGTGAATGTGCCTTTGGATTAGAGCAGGGGAGATAAATGTATCAATCAATAGGGGAAGCCTATTGATGTAGTCTGCAGTGTGCAGCCTGCTGGATTGCACGAAGACATCTGCTTGCTTTAGAAGTGTCCTTCTCCCCCTGTTCCTACCTGCATGGCAAGCCAGGCAGGGAAAGGGAAGAGGGTTTTGTGCATGAAATTTTGGCTCTCAAGGGCATAGCCCAGCTAGACCCTCCTGAGGACAGCAAACCAGGGGAAAAGGGAGAGTGAAGAGCAGTGCTCATTGCCAGAGCACAGCTGCAGCTGTTCTGTAAAGCTGCAGAGCTGCTGGAGTCCCTGCTCTGACCCTGCTGTGCAGCTACTCTGCCAAAGCTTTTTGCATGGAACTGCACATCGTGTGAAGTCCCAGGCACAGTGCTGTGGCTGCAGAGCCTCTCACTCTGTGCACTCAGGAGGTATCAGGCAGAGCATGACTCCTCCTGAGTTTAGGCTCTGTAAGCACCCAAAAGAGGATTGTATTTGGCTCTAGGGAGGACAAGCAGTTCCATGGGAACCTTTTATCTTTATTTTAGTATAGAATCATAGAGTGGTTTGAGTTGAAAGGAATGTTTGAAGATCATTTAGTCCAACCCCCCTGCCATAAGCAGGGACAGCTTTCACTAGGACAGGTTGCTTAAAGCCCTGTCCAAAAAGATCTTGAACATGTCCAGTGATGGGACATCCACAAATTCTCTGAGCTTGATTGCTTCAGGTTAATTGTTGGGCTGGAAGAGGAGCTTGGTGCAAACCAGCTGGGGCTTGTGCTCTTCATTCTCCTTGGCCCACACATTATACATGCAGAAAGCAAGAAAACCACATCACCTCACCAGCATCTTACCTCCTGGTTGTCCTCAGGCCGCACCACCTTCTACGAGCAGTACGGAGTCATCCGGGATGTGCTGCAGAACCACCTCACAGAAGCCTTGATGTTCCTGATCATGGAGCTCCCAGCCAACGTCAGCAGGGCTGAAGAGGTTCTGCAGCACAAGCTGCACACCTTCCAGTCCTTGTGGGGCCTGGAGAAGAGCAGTGCTGTGCTGGGTCAGTACCAGGCATATGCCAGCCAGGTACGGGAGGAGCAGCAGGAGGCACAGGACTATGTCAGCACAACCCCAACCTTTGCAGGTGAGAGTTTGGGCTGGGCCTTGGAGAGGGGAGTAGTCTAGAGCTGAGGGTGTGAGTCCTTGCATGCTGATGCCAGCTCCATGACTCTGGACCTCAGTGTGACACGGGGATGTCTCCAGGCATCCACCAGTGTGGTAACTGGGAGCTGGAACAAGACAATAGTGTTGTCCTATCAGTTGGAAAGCTGAAGAGCTAAGTGCCATTTTTCTAAGATCTCTGCATTATTTGTGGAGGAGTCATGCAAATTTCCTTTCTCTTTTCATAAAGTCAAGCTGCTCTCTGCAGCTGAGGGATAAAGCTTTGCAGTTCTCTGTGATTAGTGAACCACAAGGCCATCTCTAGTCATGCTGTGTCTTCTGAACATGAAAGATCTTGTCTGAATGATGTTCATGCTCAGAAACTGGTTTCTGCAAGATGAAAGGAGGCTAATCAAGTGGCATCCCTGGGAGGAAGCACAGCAGGGTAGCTGGAGAGCAGTTAGAATCATAGAATGGGCTGGAAGGGACCTTAAAGATCATCTAGTTCTAGTGAAGTCATGAAAGGGCTGAACATGGAGCAAGAGGCACAGTGGCTACCAAGATTTCTGGGAGCTAGGAATAATGGGTAGGTGATAGAGTTTCCCCCAAAAACTGCTTGCTGTTCAGGGTTGACTTGTAGCTGAGATCTCTGTCATTTCAGGTGTGCTGATCCGCAGTGCCAGTCCGCGTTGGGAAGGAGTCCCTTTCCTCCTCACCTCTGGGAAAGCTCTGGATGAACGGGTAGGTTATGCCCGTGTTCTCTTCAAGAACAGGGCCTACTGCACTCAGAGTGAGAGCCTGAGGGATGCAGGGCACAGCCAGTGTAAACCCAAGCAGATCATCTTCTACTTCGGGCACGGTGCCCTCAACATGCCTGCGGTGCTCGTGAGCAGGAACCTTTTCCGGCCTGTCATGCCCAAGGACAGTTGGACAGAAGAAGTGGCTCAGTCAGACCTGCGTATTTTTGGACAGCCACTGTCTGATTACTATGTGTACAGCCCTGTGAAAGAGAGAGATGCCTATTCTGTCCTCATCTCCAACATCTACCATGGCAGGAAAGATTTCTTCATCACCACAGAGAACCTGTTGGCCTCCTGGGGCTTCTGGACACCACTGCTGGACAGCATCTCCCACCAGCCCCTGCGCCTCTACCCTGGGGGTGTGGACAACCAGCGTCTCTTGGACTTTGAAATGGTGAGTGGGGAAGTGGCATTCACACTGGCAGAGCCAGCAGAGCTGATGAACCCCAACAGGCAGATGCCAAGTGATTACAAGGCGATCCAGTCCAAATATCGGCAGAGTCTCCTGGTCTCAGCGTGGCCCGAGGACCTGATCTCCCAGTTGGCTGCTGACATTGAGAAGGCAGCAGTCAGGAGTGTGGCACATTCTGGTCAGTTCCACCTGGCCCTCTCAGGTGGCTCAAGCCCAGTGATCCTATTCCAGCGACTGGCAAGACACCATTTTGCCTTCCCATGGAAGCACACCCACATCTGGCTGGTGGATGAACGCTGTGTCCCTCTCACCGACACCGAGTCCAACTTCTTCAGCCTGCACAACCACCTCCTGCAGAACGTCAGGGTGCCCTACTTCAACATCCACCCCATGCCCGTGCACATGAACCAGCGGCTCTGCGTGGAAGAGGACAGAGGCACTGAGCTCTATGCCAAGGACATCGTGGCCCTGGTGGCCAATGCCAGCTTCGACCTGGTGCTGCTGGGGGTGGGCACCGATGGGCACACGGCCTCGCTCTTCCCCCACTCTGAAAACGGCCTGGAGGGAGCTCCGACCGTGGTGCTGACTGAGAGCCCTGTCAAACCTCACCAGAGGATGAGCCTTAACCTCCCCCTCATCAACAAGGCCAAGGAGGTGTTTGTCCTGGTTCTGGGGAAGGGTAAGCACAACATCACCACCCTGATCAGCAGAGTGGGCCACGAGCCAAAGAAGTGGCCAATCTCAGGGGTCAACCCCAGCTCTGGCCAGGTGGTCTGGTACATGGACTATGAAGCTCTGCTGGGGTGATGCCTTCACAGTGTCCCTCCTCTCTGGCCTGGTGGCCTTACAGCCTGGATTTTCCTACACAATGTCCATGTTTTTGTGTTGCCAGCAGCAGCTTCATCTCTGACAGGCTCCTCTAAGCTTCTGGGAGCTCCATGGCCTGCAGTGCCTCTGACATTTGAGCCTGAAGGAGCTCAGCTCAGTATTTAGAGCTCAGTAGGAGCCAAGAGCCCAGGGCAGCATTTCTGGCTCTGCTAGGGATTCTGGCTGTGACTTTGGACCAATTACCTCACTTTGAAGTGCCTCAGTTTTCCCTGTCAGGCCTTTGTTCTTACTGGCATGTAACTACCTCGCAGGCACTAGGGGAGACTTGGTAAATCAACTACCTGCCAAATCTGTTTAAATTTTATGTCATTCTCAGGCTAAAAGACAATAATAACATGTTCACCCCCCGCCCTGCTCAGTCTGGCTGGGCCAGAGACATTGTCTCAGTAAAATGATGGTTGATTGTCCATGGATCCCTAATCCTGTCCATGCAGCCCATCCTGGTGTCCCCAGGCTCTGACTGTGGCTGTGCTCTCTTGGGAGCTCAGACATCCATGGGCTGTGTGGCCCCTAAATGCTGCCACTGATTTGTGAGCTCACTGCAGTCCTGAGCCTTCACAAGTTGCCCAGCAGCAGAGGCTGAGTTTATAAGCACTAATTTGCTGCCTTCATTAAGTGGATGGCTGATACCATGGGGGATGGGGAAGGAAGACATATCACTCTTTAGGCTGTTAAAATAATGGGCACAGGGTGAGGAATGTGACAGCTCACAGAGCTGTGTTTGCCAACGGTGCAATAATTACTGAGGGAAAAATTTGATGTTGGGTTTAGCTAGCAAAAAATGTTCTCTTTAACTGTCTTTATCTCGTTGTACGAAATGAACTTTTCTCTGTCCTCAGCGTTGAAGCCTCAGCATCATTCGGTGGGTTATAAAATCTCTGTGGGGAGGCAGCTCTGTAAACTGTCAACATATCCATCATTACAGCACACACAGAGGTAGCTGCACTGTTTGCAGATGGTGGTGCTGCTGTTTGAACTCATGGACAAGGACTTATAAGGGAGGGAATTTTCTCTGTACACATCCCATGGGCACACGGAACTAGCAAGTTGCACCTCGGACAACATGAAGTGGTTAAATTGTCTAGTGCTGCTCACAGGAAGGGTTGGAGATGTTTATACCCAGAGAACTTACTCTCCCCTTCTTCATTTTCTCATCTTCACCTTCCCAGAACACTGCCATGCACAAAGGGTGTCCTGTGCTTTCATGGGATCCCCAAATGCTCCATGGTCTTCTTGAATGGGTAATTTACCCTTACATTAGTGCCTTAAACTGGTCTGACAGAGCTCCCAGCACAAACACCCAAGGTGAAAATCAGTCATGGGGGAAAAGAAGAGCATAGAAAGCAGGAGGGAGGTGAGCACAGGCCTTGCTTGTCCAGGGGTTGTGCTGACTGTGGAGTCTGGAAAAAGAGTATACATCCAGGAGTTCACTGGAGTAACTCAGTGTAGCTAAACACCAGCAAACACTGACTCCAAAATATACCACCCTGGCTGGAACAGCTGTGCAGAGGAAGATGGTTTAGGTCTGGTATGTCCATGAATTCAAACATCATTTTTTGGTTTTAGACAAAAATATCCATGTTAACTTCATTCCAGTTTTTTTCTATTTGATATAAGGGAACAATTTTTAATGAAAAATTGACCTGTGTGGGAGTAACTCTATTGCTTTACAGGTGAATGTGGCATTGGTGTTTTTTCTAATTTTTGCACTCTTTCTTCTTAAAATTGGGCTGGCACTTTCTGAAATAAACACTGGGAGGTTTATTTGCACTTTTAGATAAGCACAGGGTTATTTTCCCAAGGAACAGCTGTTCTTTCCAGCTGAAAACAGGGTATGTTTGTGAAGTCTCTTATCTACTGGGTCACCCCAAAATTCATCCTAGATTTTCCTAAAATCCATTAAAAGCTTCCACATGTTTCCCTCAGTGGACATAGCTATCTGGGTTGTTTGGAGGGTTTTTTAGAACTATCTTCTTTTTACACAGACAATTCCTATTAAACTCTTCAATGCTTAGCATTTGCCAAATGAAAATAACCAAATATTTTTGATTGTATAAACTTTCTGACTAGAAAGAGAGAGACTGCAGATGGGAAGAAGGGTTAAAATAGCCACCAAACTGATGAAGAGGAATGGTAGAAATCCACTGGGCTATGGGCCAAGGAAGCAGTGCTATTTTTGTTTTGTGAGAGCTATTAATAGGAGGTGTGTACCTTCACCAGAGCTTATATTAACCTTTCTTTGCAGAAGCAACTCCATGGAGTAACTTCTTCCAGTCTGTTTCTCCTGTAAGTGATTACTGTTACCAATTTGACTAATTTTGGAAATGTCATTGGAAATGTCAAGTGCATCCCTGCAATTCAGTGGTGATTATTTATCTGTTTTACAGAAAACTAACACTGGAAATCATTCATTTTTCACTTTGACTTTTAGAAATCAAGTTGTAAAATCTTTTTGTCCCATGAGCAAAGTTTTATGATTTCTTTCATGTTGTGTAAATGAATAAAGAATTATATTTATTAAAATATAAATAAATAGTTTGGAACAAAAAGTGTCTTTTAATTTCTCTCGAAGATTGGTGATCATTTTGGGTTTGTTCCCTCTTGGGGAGGGAAATCTTAGAGCTTTAGTTGTACCAGTGAACAATGTAGCTGAGGTATTAAATATTCAGTCTAACTCTTGGGTTTTTGGTGTCTCATCCAAACAAGGAACAGAGGAGCAGCCAAAGCCCTTTTAAGGTGAGAAGATGGAATCACCCAATGCTGTGCAGGGTCCCAAAGTGGCCAAGCCTCAGGGAAGTCTTCCCTGAGCCACATTTACTCCCTGAGTTGCATTTCCATAGCTACTGTCACCATAGTACAAAGTTGCTTAATAACATAGACTTTGTAGAGTTGTTTTTCATTCTAATCTACTAAGATCTGTGAGCTCAGATGCTGCAGCTGAAGCTCAAACATGAGCTGTGCTGTGACTCTGCTGGGAGGGCATTATGGACAGTCCCAGTGCAGTCCAGGCCTCCAGTTTAGCTGATGCCCAAGTGTTCCTGGGACCAAAGGAAAGTCTCACCTGGCACCTCCCTGACAGAGGAAGACCAGGCACAGTGTTCCTGGGAAAGAGGAGGAGCACAGCAGTTTCAGCCCAGTGCCCCAGGGGAAGGCATCATTTTTCTGGCAAGAGGAGGATGGGAGGGTTTAAATCAGATGTTTTCTTGCTGCAATCTTGCTGATTCACAACTGCTGGTTCCCCTGAATACAGCTGAAAGGGCAGTGTTGTTCACAGACATGGGTTCTCAGTGGACTCCTGGGCTGCCAATGAAGCAGAGCATTGCTGGAGTGCCAAGGATGTGTCTCTTCAGTGTCCAAATCCTCTCCAGTGCTCCCTTGGGTGTGCAGGTACATTGCTATGACATATTTCTGCTGCTTTCTGAGGCTGGTGCTAATGCTGAGTTAACTAAGCACCCATAGATTTGCAGATAGCTCTGCATGTGAGGAGATTTAAGAGTTAAATTTAATATTTTAACATAGGGCTGGGACAACATTTTCCTATATAGAATTTTTTCTATCCAGGTCAGAAGTGTTTTAATTCTAGTTTAGAGAGAGTTTTGTTCCAGTTCAAAGAAAAATTGTACATCACTTATGAAAGATACTCCAAGCAGCTCCAGGAGCAGTGAACCCTCCCCAAACTCAGGCAGCAGAGCCAGTGGTGGTGAAAGCAACAACACTCTCAGTATCTTAAGGCTTTTTTCAAATAAAATTTTGGGTGCTGTGCTTGACTTCTCCTTTGGGCAATCCTCAGGATTTGTGCCTCCAGATTCATTGCCTGCTTTAGAAGGGATGTTTATTGCCTTGCTCTCCTGAAAAAAAAAAAAAGATTGAAAATGTGGCTGTTGCCTAAAAAGGGGCAGGAGAGGAAAGGAGGGGAGAGATGAGAGGAGGGGAGGGGAGAGAAGAGGGAGAGGGAAGAAAAGCACATTTCAGGAGCCCCAGCAGTCCTGACCCAAGCTGCCTTGTGAGATGTCTGTGGGTAATGTGGATGGATCCAGCTCATTCCAGCTGCTCCCCCTGCAGAGAGTTGGCATGAGGTCCTGTAGCAATGCAGCACTGGGTTCTCCTGCAAGCACCACTGCAGTCTGTGCCAGCCCTGTGCCCTCCAGCTGCTCCCTGCGGCGGGACGTGTTGGCTCTCCTCAGACACATCGCTCTATGGAGAGGAATTTCCCGCAGAAACTATGTCCTGGTGGCTCTCTGACCAGACATCACCTCATTTTTTCCTTAAACAGGGCTCCCTCTTTGTAGGCATCTCCTGATCCACAAAACAATTCGGGTCTGTGTGGCTGATGTTGGGCTCTGAGCAATGTGGCTGTTGCTGAATTGAGATTTGCTCATGGACACAAATAGGCAAGATCCTTTCTGTGTATCTCAGGCTAATTTTAACAGGACTCTGGTTTGGGGTTTTTTTTTCATGCTTTGCTTTTCTTACGTGGGTAAGAAAAAGGGTTGGCACAGTATCCTGTGTGTTTGAGGATTTGATCACAGAGAGGAAGAGAAAGAGATGATGAGATGACAGTAGGGAACAGAATGGGAGCTCAAATATATCTCTGAGTTGGGGGGGCTGGAGCTGAAGCCAGTACCAATTTTAGGTCATTTCCACACATGAGGAAGGGAAACCTGGGGTCAGACACTGGAGAAAAGGGCATCTTGCATTCATGGAGAGGGAGAAAATGGGGACAAAGTACTCTGTAGCAGTCTGAGGTGTGTATATACCATTTGGGAATGTGCTTGTGGGATAGACCTGGGGGATGTTAAACAGCTTAACGTGGGAAAAGCAGAAAGTCTGCAGCAAAAGGGAGGGGGGAAAGACAAGGGCAGCTAGAATTCATCTCACAGCCTGCACCATCATCCCATAGCTTTCTGGGGAGCCATTTGGTAGTGGTGCAGCATCAGGCTGAGCCCCATGGTAGGATTGCTTAGCCTTGGAAAGAGTTGGGACACCTTCCTGGTGTTCCCAGTGCCATGGGAATTGCTGGTTTGTGGTTAGCACAGAGCTGAAGGAGGAGGACTCTGCCACTGACTCACCTTGGGTGAACCACGTTCTTGCCTGATTTCCCCCTCTGAAAGGTTTGGAAGAGGCTGGAGGAAAACTGCTGGAGAGTTTTATCCTCCAGTGTCCCTGTTGTGTGCATTGAGTTGTGTTAACCAAACAATATCAGCCAGAGCACTTGCTGGGAACAGCAGCAGTTGAAATCTTTCCAGCACAAAGCCAGGGCCTGTTCTTATTGCTGTTATCTGCTGGAAGCAGAGGCTGCCTGGCATCTCCTTTCCCAACAGCAGCGTTTTGACATCACCATACTGTCTGACAAACCACCCACACACTGCAGTGCTGGGACTTGTAGAGAGGGACATCTCTGCAGAGGCTTTTTCTCACCTCCTCTCTGGAAACACTTAGGTGTCTGTAAGTAAAGAGGTGCTCTGGAGACAGATCTGCCAGCAGCAGAGGGTGCTGCTTCCTCGTGCTGCGTGAGCTGCTGGGAACTGCTTTTCCCAGCCCTATCCTGCAAAAGGAGCATTTTCCAGAGGCACAGACCAACACCAGGTCCTGCTGCTGGTCCTGGAGCCACACACAGTGCAGAGATGAGGTTGATCTCCTGGGGCACAATGTGCTCTCTGCTCAGCCTGCTCTGCCAGGAGCTACTCCACCTATTCCTCTATTATTCTGGTTGCCACTATTTTTTCATCCATCAAAAAGGCAAGGAACTGATTTTTTTTTTCAGCTTCCCCACTCCCAATGGCTTCTCATGCACAGGCTGTGGCCATGTGCTCAGCTGCCCACATAAAGGCTGGTGACACACAGGGCAGTTGGCACAAGGAGTGTTAGGATATGCCCTTTTTCCTGCAGAAAAAGGAATCTCAGCCTGCAAACTCACTGTGGTTTTCAGGGGATGCTCCTGTCAGTAAGGGGTAGCCAGGTCTGTAGGACATGTACCTCAGAAGTAACTGGGCAACCAGATGGTGTTGTAAGGGTTACTCCAAACAGAACTGGAAGTATTTTATGCATCCAAGTGGTCCAGTTGCATATATCCCATTCTTTAATGCATCTTCACATCCAGCACTCTGTGCTGAAGCAGAAAGAGAAAGGAGCAGTGTCAAAAGACATCACAGGAAGCCTCTTCTTTCCAGGTGAATGTAAAGCAAAATACCTGCTTTGCACTTTTTGGGGGATAAAGGGTTTAAATTCATTCAACAACCTGATTTACTTGTGTTGCAGTGAATGAAGTGCCATGTTGGCTGTGCTGACAGCTCAGTTCACAAGAAGAGCCTAAAAGGAAGATGACTCCTTTTTCTTCTCCCTGCAAAGTGCCCCTGGGGGGATGCCTCTTTTCCCTTCTCTATCCCCCTCTCTTTTACTCCCTTTTCCACCACACTGAGCCATCTTCCAGCTGAGGAGAGTTTGTTGATTGTCCTCTAAGCAGGCTTGGCAGGATTTCTACCTCATGAGGCTGCTGTTTTCACAGCCTCTCTCTCTGTTCTGCGGCACACTGAGTTACTTTGGCTTTGTTGCTGTTCATTACAGACTCTCATTGTTCACTATCTGTTGCATTGTCTCCCTTAATTCCCACAGGCAGAGTCTGCATGCAGCACGTACATGTTTCCGGGCAGAGTGTTTGCTCTCTCCCTCCCCAGGGAGCAGAAAGCTGCATGTTTTGTGCCTGGCTGTCTTTATACACCCCCTCCAAATGCAAAGCAAGAGGATCCCCTTTATTGCTGCAGTCCTGCAGCAAGGTCAGTAGCAGTCAGGCATAAAGCATATCTACAAAGTCTCTACCAGCCTGAGAATGTGAAGGATTTAGATGTTTAACTCGAGCCATTCAAAAGACCCATTTTTTCAGGAGGTGGGTGTTCATCCACATCCAGACCCCAGAGCTAATCTGCAGTACTGAATGCTGACCACAAGAAAGCAGGCATGCCAAGTCATTCCTCCTCCCACCTTCCTTTTAATAATCTTAGCATAAATTCACAAGAAGGAGAGCTGGAAAAGTCCCCACTAATCCAGGCTCCATCCCCAGTTAGTTCTCCAAACAGCCTTAGAGGGATTCTACTGCAGGCCATAAACACTGAGCCTTGTCAGTCACCCCCCTCTGCCCCTGTTTGTGCTGTTGTTTGAGATGTAGACAGTATGCAAAGCAAGTGATTGAAGATTAGCAAACCCTGCTTCTTAAGGAAGCAAAAAAGTCAAATATGAAGGAAATAAAAGGAGACAAGATTCCGTAGGAGCTGTGATCTCATCTGGCGAGAAGCCACCACAAAGCTGAAAAGTTCTGCTTCAGCACTTGTCACGTCTGGTTTCCTCCAACTTCTCTGCTGCTCTTACACCTCCTCCACCCCACTTCTCCCTCTTGCTGTGAAGAACAGGGATCTCTCTTAGAGCAGGAGACGCTTGCACACCTGGACCTAATGGCCAAGAAAGTGCAGGACTGTGAGTAGCTCTCAAAGAAGCTGATGTCTGTCAAGGGCAACGTGCTGCAGGGTGTTCAGGGAGAGAGAACAGGTCACAGTGCTGACCAGTGCTGGGGGGCAGGTAACAGGAGTCAGCAGAGCAGCTGAGTTCACAGGCAGAGTCCCACCTGCTGAATTTCCTGTACAGTTCTCAAACATCCTTCACCACTTTCTCGGGCTCAGTGATGACATATCTCTGCTGCTGCAGAAGGTGCTCATGCTGTGCTGAGCCTGGGGAGTTTGGCCATTGCTCTGTTACTCCACTGAGTCACAGCAGACAAGCAGGAAAAGGTCTCTGGGTAAGAGAAAAATTCCCCATCCACATCTCCAGACATCAAGAGCTGCTGCTAGTCCCCTCATTAACCACTGTCTCCCCTCTGCCTCCCTAGGTTATGGATCCACAGCAGCCTCTGCCCCACTCCCACCAGTCAGATTCTCACTTTACAGCAGTTGCTCACCTTGGCAGTAATGACACAAAGCACTTAAAGTAGGTGCACTTTAGTAAGTGTAGTAGATTGATTTACTGTAAAGGAGAATCTGGTCCACAGAGCTCCAGTTCTGAGCAGTTCTGGAGTTTCCCTAGACAACACTCAGTTTGTCTGGCTCTCCAGCTAATGTATGCCTGGCACATTCCTCTAACAGCTTTGGCATTGGCAGAAAAAACAGAAGTGGATCTTCTGAACAGTGGAGATCAACTGGGGGAACTCTCCACCCCCAAGGCTTGGCTAACTGTCCAAGAACTGAAGAGTATTCTGCAGGAACAGCTTAAAGGGGCAGATTTTCACAACACACATTGCTGAAGAACTGCTGAAATTAGTTGGGAAAATTGGCTTAAATATGAGCTCCCCAAATATGTACCTATTTAACACAAACCCACTTTTTCTATCATGCAGTGTGTGAAAGAACATACTTGTGCTGAATCTACAATCTCCCTGCTGTGTTTCTGGTCAGCTAGAGTAATAAATTTAATCTGATGTGAGAGTGTTTTTTTTAATGAACCACAATGGTTGGCATAGAGCAACTATTCCCCAGGGACAGCAAAATATGCTCAACTAATTAATGCCTCAGTCCTGCAGAGATACGAGTGCACATATGAACAACTTCATACACATGCACTGTCTCATGGAGTTCACAGAACTTCTTTCCTTGCATTGGCTGAAGTCTTCTTTTGGGATTTTTTTCTGACTGCATGGCCTGAAAGGGCTGAGGAGGAAGGGAGTATTGATCAGGCCAACCACCCTACCTTGGCCCCCACATTACATTCATTTCTTCTGACTTCTTCTGACATTTTGGTGGGTTGAGCCCTGTTACATATCACTGACTGCCCTGCTGTGACCACCTCAGTGCAGAAATAACCTGGCAGTGGTTACTACAGTCCCCTGGGGACCACAAAATTTTATTTCATCCCACGTGCAGCTGCAGGATTTTTTTTCCTTGTAAGAGCCTTACATTAATGTAATGGGTCCAAAAGTCTTTTGAGCTCTCAGCAGTGTATACCTCCTTCTGCCAGCCCCCCTGGAGATCCTGCACACGTATGCACCCAGGAATTCCCTTCTTCACTACTCACCTTTCCACTCCATAAGAGGAGCACACCCAGGAGAAAAATGGCAGAGTACCTTCTCTAATTAAAATGTAGGCAAGGAGAATGCATTTGCACATTTATGGTTGAACCTTGTTTGATTTAAATCCCTGAAAATGAAATTCAGCCAAGATGAAAGCAAAGCCCTCTGGAAAGAGAGGCATTAAAATGAGGACACATGAATTAACCCTGGTCTTTTTTCACAAGTGCCCCAAGACCATTAGTGATGAGAAATGTCAAGGCCCAATGTTAATGTCCAAACCCAAAAACCAGTAACCTCGGCAGCATGTAGGGGCATTCACTCCATACTGACTCAGATGGCAGGCTGCCACCTCCTGAATCATTCATACCACTTCCTGCAGCTCTTAGGTGGTCCTTGGAGGTATCCCATGCAATATGGCTTGCTGAATTTATGACAATCCACTGCTTTATAGCTCCAAGCAATATTGCCACAAACAAGACTCTTTTTGTCTTGGGAACACTGCAAAAATGAATCATCTCAAAGAGATATTACTGGGTCAGATTTGTCCAAAGAACTGGTTTTGGGGAAAAAAAAAGAGGAGTGAAATGAACAGAGTTACACTTCCCTGGTTTATTTTGGTAAAGAAACGAGTCTTAAAAAAGCAACCAGCGTTTCGCTGGAGTGATAGCAACAAATGTCGCAAGACTGTGTCGATGGACACAACATCGAGGATGAGATTCATTACCGAGTGACCCGACAGCGCACAGAGAGATCCACAGCGTCAAGGCTGAGCCTCGCCGCTATTTTTAGCCTCCCCTGGCGCAAGAATAGCAGTACAGAACCAAACAACGCCGAATTTCAACCCAG
>NW_008688432.1:0-18214 GCF_000695815.1 Acanthisitta chloris
TATATATAGACAGAGAGAGACAGGCAACTGGTCTCTGGAATGTAAGTGTGAAAAATGATCATGCTGGTTGTAAATATGGCATAATATTTTCGGTTCATGTGCTATCTGCTCTGTGGTTTTCTGTTTGGAGGAAGAGGCAAATCCTGAAGAGGGATAATTTACTTTTGATTGGTTTGACAGGTGTGATGAAATGCAAACATTTTGATCAGATTAACACGATGACTGGCATGCTGCTGGAAGAGGGCTGTGTCAAAAATAGATTGGAGTCAGGTTCAGATTCAGAGCAGTTGTTAAATGGCATGGGAGCTGGAAAGGAAGCTTTCCCAAGAAAAGCATGCTAAACTAACAAAGGGCAAACCAATTTGGTATTCAACAACCTTGGGATGTAAAGGAACTCCAGCAAGGTAAATATTGGGCTTTGTTGTCTCATCTGCATAGAAAACTTGCTGTTCTTTGCAAACAATCAAGGTGCCTTCTGGACATGGACCTTGAATTTTCCATTAATTTCCATTATTAAGTGGGAAGGGCTAAAACTCTTAGCCATGATTAGGCAGTCATACTGATGAATGAAATTCCTATGTCTGTGGAGAAGAATATTTCCACTATGCATGGGATTAATTTTGGATTCTGAGAAATCAGTTTTCTGATACAGTGCTCCAAAAGGGAAGGCTTGAATAAAGGAGGATATCTGGAGGTCTCTGGAAAGCTTTCCATAAGTGTTACATGTTTTTTAAGAAATTTGAGGGTCATTTGATCTATGGGGACATCAACTTTAGGATTCGTCTGGTGATTTTTATGATATTTAGTTTTTCTCCTTCACAAAGACTTAATTTTTAATTTTTTAATAGAAGCAATGTAGTTTGTTATTTTTCTACCTCTTCTTTGCCTAGATGTATTAAAAATATTTGAGAAAACATACTCAGCTGGGGAGGAAGAACTTATATTTTGTCTAATTAGATGAAAGCCTCGACTAATATTGATTTCATTTTACCTTTCCCAGACCTTCACACTTATGCTTGACACTGATCAGAGTGCATTAGGTTAGCTGATAATGTAGATTTTGTATCTATTTTAGTGGGCCCTTCAGCTGCATAAGAAATTCATGAACAGAATGCTGCAGTAAGCCACAGGTTCAGATGAGGTGCTGTCAGAAGGTGATTCCACTTCTAGTTTCATAGAGGGAATGCACATAAAAACTGGCAAAACAGCACGTAATTATGGTGAAGGAAAGGGAAAGTGGGCAGAGGTGAACTACTGTAGTTTAGCATTTCCTGGGAGGGAAAGTTGCTGCAGGTCCATCCTGTGCTTGGCCAGGCAGAACTTTGAAGCCTGTCACTCTCCTTTTTTCCTTCTGGCAGTGTTTTCCCTTGCCCACCCCTTTGCTGTGGTGTGTGCTCCTTTCCCCTGTGTGAGAAGCTGCCAGCTGTGTAGTGCTGGGAATGGGTTCATTACATGACAACATTAGGAAACCACTCCACCAACATGTATGTGGCTGGTCAGAATTCAGCCCTAGAACAGCAGTGCTCCCAGCTGTGCTGGAGCCTACAAGGAGCTTTTATGAGTGTCCATGAGAAATGGCATCTTTTCCATTTCAGATGGAAATTGATATCCTCCTTACTATTGAAAATACCTTTATTCTGCCTGTGTTTGCATGATAGACTAGCAATAACTAGCAATGTATTTTTGACTTTTACAGAACTGGAAGATGAGGAAGAGGCTGAGAACTCTTTTTCTTCGCCTCCTGATAGTGCCTCAATAGCATCTGACCGATGTGATAAAGAGGATGAAACACCTTCTGATGGTATGTGACACTGTTTACCTTAGAATGTACTAGATTTGCCAGTTTGCTACAAACGCATGTAATCGGATCCTTGTGATGCAAATGTTAGTGTTGGAAATCAGATAAACAGATAAGCATCACAGCTGGACAGTTTTCTTACCTTTTCAGGAACCTTTAAAGGAACTGAAGAGCTCTCTCTAGCGGTCCTAGAGCATAGTGAAGCTGTCTCGAATTTATATGGTGTTTTTAAACTCATGCTTTTTAGTAACAAAGCATCTTCTGTAGATGCATATGGTTTTAAAGATAGATCAGTGGCTAAAACAGTGCGAATATTTGTAGTAACAAATTGTTTGTTAATTCAACATTATCAGATTCTTGCTTAATTTTATTGTGCTACTTAATGGCTTACTGTATTATTTATCTAATAAATAATGAAACAGTTTATGTGATTGATACTTTTCTGCAAACTCCATGCAGAATAGGTTCATAAAATATTAAATTAATTATTCCTACAATGTTTCCTTCCATTAGGACAGTCTTTTGTACAATGTTTTTGTTATATAAATTTTAAATTTGAGTTTGCATTTTAAAAAAAAAAAAAGTAGGGTCCATAGCTGTTTTCCATGTTGTATTATTTTGTATTCATTAAATTTAATGCTAAATGGGACTGTTCTGAAGACATGAACAATTGAATATTTCAACAGTTAACAAGCTTGCTTTAGCATAGTGTCCATATTTTTGAGATTCGTTTATTGTATACATAATGCAAATACCTTCTATGGATAATATATGGCAATAAATTAAGTATATGTACAAATGAATTAACGATGTATATTAATTTGTGACGCTAAAAGTTAGATAGACTTACTAGTGAATGATGTTTTCTGACATGATATGATGATCAAACTGTGCAGCTCCATCTCAAAATACAATTGCTGAATGAAAATATGCTTCCTGCAACATAGCACTCCACATTTTATGTTATCCAGATTATTCCCTTTGGAAACATAAATTGCTTTTATGAGGTATAAAATTATGTCTATTGCAGAACAGGGATAAGTCAAGTACATGCATAAGTGATAAACCTTCTAACCACTGATTCAGAATTACACAATTTTTTTTATATCCAGAACTCTGTAAAATGTGTAACAATAATAATCACACTTTTTTTTTTAAAATATATTAGGCATATTGCATGTTGGCAATGTGACCTTTTATTAAAAAAATAAAACCAGGCCTTTTTGCTGTCTGGTTGAAATGTAATTATCAGTCAAATTGAATATGACTTTTAGAAAGCCCAAGCTATTTTCAAAACTACAGATGAAGGCAACTTTCCATGTATTTATTTGCGCTTACAAACATAATCTTAACATTATTTCTAATTGTAACTTAATAACACGGTACTGATTGTATAAAGGGTATGTGACAAGATTATATGACTATTTAATAGGAGATATGATTACAGAATTGTTTCAAAACAGTTAATCCAGAAAAAAGTGACAATGCTCATAAACCTAAATAATGAATGGTTGGAGAATGCTGATGCAAGAGTATGTGAAATACTCTATGAATTTGTACAGATGGGTGATTAATTTTTAGCCTGTTTTGGAGGCTATGAGACTAGGTGTTATAGCTGCTCAACAATAGCTTGGTTAATTCATATCAGTTTAGGTAGAAATATAGTGGGTATGATTCTGCTGTATTTAAGGTGATTTTACCTCACTGGTATTTCTGTATTTTGTGATAAATCCTCTTTAATTACCTAGTGAGAGTGTAGCATGAGAAAAGTTGAGAGAAGGTGGTAAATTTTGATCTGTAAATATCTTAAATTTATTGGTGCAGTGTTACTGTTTTCCTCTTTGAATGTCCAGTGTGTCATTCTAAAATCATTTTGATTTTAACCTATATAATCCACCATTCAAATCCAGCCACTTAGACTATGTATGAAAATGTATGTTGGGAAAATCTTGTAAGAGGTGGATTGATCCTGGGAGGTGTCATTTATTTCAGTTCTTATAGGCCCGAGTGGGTTTGTTGAAGCTTAATACTGTATTTTTGTTCTCTAGCAGTCTGTTAATGTTCAATATTTAAATCCTACTCAAGAAGCTGGGTCTGTAACATACGTGTTTGATCTTACATGGTTACCAGTTCAGTTGAGCAGGGCTCTGTGCAGGTGTAAAACCTGATTTGTGGAGGATCAAGACTCGCAGCATTAGCAGAGGTGTCTGTCTGTAGGTAACCAAACTGAGGTGTTCTTTATTTATCGTTGAGTCCATCCTTGTTTTCATGTAAAACCTTCTGTATATATTTTCTGCTAAAAAAACCCAAACCAAAACAGTCATTTACCTTTATATACTTGACTTGTGAAAGTGTTGCTGTTTGACTTTGCAGCATTACTGTCAAAACATAATTCGTGAAGGCACCCGCTTGGTAACAGATAACGAATTAGTGTATTACGTGTATATTACAGTCATTGTAAAATCCTGGAGTTTTTGTGTGACCTTTGCCTAATGGTGTATTAATTACAAGAGAGATAATCCATTTAACAATAAGTATGGGATAACTAAATTAGCACAGGTCACCTAAAGGCCTTTTGTCAAATCCGATTGTTATGTTGTCCTTTTGACTTTTACCTTATGGTAGGCACTAACAAAGTATCTAAAATTTGATGGATTATAAACTCTAAACATGATATGTATTTTTCATAATGCTAATGTAATTTTCTAGGTACTGAAAAGGTCAAACCCCCACGTCTCTGTGTGCATTCTAAGTCTGTCTTTCCTTTTAATATTTCTTTTTCTCTGTTCCCCTGGTTCAAAAGTTCACTCAGTTCCCAAATGGCCACCTAATTTTCCAGTTATTCCCTCAAGCCATATGTGTTTTGGTTTCTTTATGGTTTATTAGGTACTGTAGGAAAGTAGCATAAGTTATATCATCTAATGAAATTCAAGCACACTTCAGTGATGCTTTGACTTGATTGCTGGCAGCAATTAAATCACAAGGAAGGAGAATGATGCATAGGCTTACATGTCCAGATACCCTACAGAAACTGGAAGAGGGATAAAACATAACAAAACCCCCAAATAAAATAACAAACCCCAAAACAAGACAGAACAAAACAACATTGCCAGGCACTCTGGTCTTAACTTGATTTTTTTTTTTTTTTTTTTATTGGCTAACAGCCTGATTGATAGCAAAATCATAACTTGCTGTATGCTAACAGGCAGAGTTCACTTGTAGGTTATTGTGAGCTGATAAAGGGTTAGATGGAGTTTTGATTTTCGCATTGGTCCTTGGTGCACCAGATTAATGGAATTTCAATGAGAGACTGGAGTAGTCACAGCTTTGTCAGAAAAACAGATGGAGATTCTATAGCCATGTCTGCTCATTAATACCAGTTGCCTGAAAGGTGTACTACTTCTCTATACAAAAGACTCAACATAATTGATTTTTGAGCGGCGTATTTTTTCACTTATTGATGACTAGGTTTCTTGCAACTTAAATGACAGGGTTTTGTATAGTACATTGTATAACAATGTTATGTCTAGTAGTTTCTTACTCCCCTTCCATCTGTATTTTGAAGAATGTGTGAAGTGGGAAATACATATGTCTCGATTAGTTAAAAACCAAGCATACCAAAATAGTTAAAAATTGAAATGCTAAGATTTTCTTTCATGTTGGTAACAAACTTGTTTTTGGTTGAGACGTTAATGGGGAAAAAGTTACTATTTTTCATTTAATTTTCATGTTTCTTAGGATGGTATTAAATACATGTTCAATGGCAAGGTGAAACTTTTCTATTTAACAGTGTAATCTTTCATGAGATAAAGGGATTTTTTTAACTGTAAAATTTTTTTTGTTTATGGTATGGTAACTTGATTCTATAGTATGAAATGCCATTAGTATTACAGGACCAAACTTTCTGACTTTCTAAGTGCTGTGAATGAAGCTCTGAAGAAGATCAGTTTGGTTAGCTCTCTAGGGAGTATGTAATTAGATAATTACTGGATCTGAAAAGACCACAGTGAATGCTGTGATAAAATAATTTAGATCATCACAGTTTCTATGGAAGGTTTAGAAATGTTGCCTTGAGTATGTAAGGATGAAGGAAGTACTAAAAATGTGTCTGGGGTCATGTATGCTCTTCAAATTATCATGTTTGGCTATAGCTTATGAATAAAATATGCTTGTTGGTAGAAAATTCTTCAATACTGTGAGAATCTCATATTAAAATTCCCTATAGTTGAAGTGGAGGAAGGTAGGTGTGAAGCAAGCAAAACAGGGCATGTGGAGAAATTTGATGAAACAGAATAAATGAAAGAGTTGTGCTTTAACTGTTTGTCATCAAAGTGCGGTCTTGAAAATCAGCAAAATTTATTGTCCCTGCAACATGCTTTTCTTGCTATAATTTTTGGATGAAGCAACTGGCTTTAGCGCTTTGTTTTTATGCAGTTCCTCTGGAAAAGTTCTGTACAAGTCTTTGTAGGCTTGAGTTAACTATTTTACATGATCTATAGTATTTACTTTGTATGAATGTCACCTTTTGCATTTTGATTTATCAACTGAGAATGAAAAATTGTGTGACAGAATTTTGCATGCTTCTTCTTTTGACATTTTAAGTCTCCAATGCAAATACTGATTAGGCTTTTTTCCTCCCTTATTTTTCCTATTTGTTAGGCATAGAGGTTTGAATACTGTCACTGATGAAGGGTAGAGTTTGGCATAAGACCTTATCGTTATGCATACTTGCAAGCATTTCCCCACTTTCTTCCACTGCATTCATACTGAGTTTGTTTGAGGCACTATATTAAAGCAAAAACTGTGTTCTATCACAGAGCCAGTTAAACAGTGTTAGCAACTAAGGTAGCAAAGGCTGGAGAACGGAAAATGCAACCAGGATTTTCTGTCCTTTCTCCCTTTGCCCTCCTTATCCCTCTAGTCTTGTATTGGTTTACCACTATTTTAGTAACATAATCATGTACATGGAGAGAATGTTTGGTTGTCTTGGGGATGATACAATTGGAAGTTTACCTGAGTTATATAGGAGATTAATTATTTGCTTTGCAGTACTGGGGAGAGAGTAAGAAACTTTAGTGCATGACAGCCATTCAAAGAAGTGAGAATTTTCTTTATTTGTCTTGTATTTTCTAATATGTAGATCTCATTCAATGAAGAAAACCAGATGTTTTATTATTCCTTATATATCTTTAAATATTCAAGCTTGAATAAAAAAAAAGGTCATACTGAGGGGAGGTAAAATCTGGGTTTACTTGGGCACTTGATCTTTGGTGAGAAAAGATGTGTTCTCCTTTATGATCTTATTGGGAACTGGCAGGAGGGCAGTAGCCCATCATATGGAAAATTGGTGAAGACTGGACATGTTTTGAGGGGATGCTAGTTTTTGTCAGAATTGTGAATGAGAAATAATGTCATTTATTATTTTGGTATATGTAGGTGATTCTAGATTTTCATCAACAGTTTAGCAGACTAAAAAATTGTAATTAGCAACTCAGTCTTAAGCAGGAAGACTGAAGTCTAGAATTCCCAATGTGGTATGCTGAGACTGTCAGAGGATGGATGCATTACTAGGAAATTAGGCCGAGAAACTTATGGACAATTTTGTTGTCACCCAGGATACAATCTTTTGCACAATGACAAGTAAAACATACTTAAGAGAAACTTAAAATATGAAACATTTTTTTAAAAATCAGTTTATGAGTATATTGATCCATGTGGGACCATGTGGGCATAAATTCCCAGATACAAATCTGTTTGTTTATAGATGAGAAGAAGGTGCGAACTTTGTTGAAATTGTCAAAAGCTGTAAACAAGATCAACTTCTTGTTGGATGGGAGAGACCTGGAAAGTAAAATCAGTGTCACCTTTAGTCTGCCTAAAATGTTTTTTGGCAGGCACCTGCCTCATCTTTCCTAAAAATCTCTACTGGTGCAGTTGCTGTCTGTCTTGGATAGCTTGCCCCAGTGCTGCACTCCACTTACTAGTAGAGGATACATGTCCTAAACTCTTTGTCAGTCTGTTGACATTTGACTCTCTTTTGTCCATAAAAGACATGACAGTGCTTTATTTGCTCTTTTTTTTCTTTTTCCTTCTGCCATGAATATATTTGAAGACTGAGTAGAATCTCTATAACCTTCCACATGTAGCTGCTGTTGAAACCTTATGAAAAGAGCAAACAACTGAACTACTTGCATGCTTGCTGGTTTGTTTGTAGGATCCATAGCAGTGCATATAGCAACAATTTGGAGAAGCAAGAAGTTTAAAAAAAGAAAAGGATCATGTGAAATATGAAAAGCTAATCTAATTAATTTTGATTTAAACCATTTGTACAGAACATAAGGGAATAATTTCTGATAGGAAGCAGAAGTTTTAAGTGGAATTTTGGCCCTATTAAAGTCAACAGTAAAGTTAAAAATGGCATCATGTAGGTTAACAGTGTGTACAAATTGATGATACTAAAATGTTTGAACTTCTAATTATCATGATGAAAAACTTCCTATTAAACAATAAACCCCTGTGTTCTTTTAACATTTACCTTTCTCCCATGGGAGAGATGACATGGTTTGTTGCTCATTTTATTTCATCTATGTCGGTTCAGTGACTGAGCAATAACAAAACAACCATGTATGCTCCACCACTGCATAGGACAATATGCACAATAAAAAACAAATAATGACCTGCTTAACCCATTTATTTTTCATATTAGATCATAATTTTATTCAAGATACGTAACAATATTAAGGTAAAAAGAAAAGCTTAGAGAGCTGAAGTGAATAGATTTTTCTACTTACTTCATATTGCTTGTTGGCCTAATGTTCTTCTAGATCGGTTCTTATACATCACAAATAGCTGACATAAAACGGAAGAGGAAAAGTTTTCCTTCAGCCTCTTTGATATGTGATAAGCTTTTCAAGTGTGTTTTGGAGGCTGTTGTTTATGGATTTAGGACCTTATTAATGCTTTACCTCAGCTGAGTGAATTTCTTCCTTCTGATTTGCCTGTAATTCCTCTTGCTTCCTGCCAAGCAGTAGTGGCAAGTCAGCTTTCATTCTGCTCCTTACTCCTTTCCTCTCAGAAACTGACAGATGCATCAATCATGGATGATAGCACTGCTTCACACACTTTCAGTGGCACCTTAAGGTGGGTACCTTTCTGGTACCAGAAGTGAGCAAGTACAGCAGATTGATGCTGCTTGGCATTCAAGACAAGAGGCATCTTTTCCTTCCTGATACCTACCATGCACGACAGGAAAATGAGTCTGCCTTCAACATACACTATGCAGTAGCCCCAAACACCTTGGGAAGAACAAACTCTATGTAACCATACTGTTTTATTTGTTTTAGACTACATCAGAAATACGTAAAACAATGCTCTGTGTGGTACTTCTTGTTTTGTCTCAAGGATGAGGCTTTAGAGGTCCTGGATATAGAACCAAAAGAAAAGGCAAAAAAAAGAATAGCCTTACAATACAGGTACAAATTAAGTTTGGTGCAGACTTTTCTTTCTCTGAATTGGTGATTAGGAATTTGTGCACATATTTAATTTATTGTATGCACTGAAGTGTGTATGAATTCTAATGAACAGAAAAAGACATTTCCCATATTTCTGGTTTTGTGTTTGAACTGATTACTACTTTCTGTAGAGGTGCGAAGTGAATCTGTAGAGCTTTAGCAAGAACAAAACATGCCTGTTTTCTGTCAGACATCATGCAGTTTAGGCATTAATTTGGTGGGTTTGGGTTTGTTTCCATTTAAATTAAAGTGAGGTTGCAGTGGATTAATATTTGTGAATTCTATGATTAAATTTGAGTAGAAAAGTAAAAACTATGCCATGAAAAGTTTTATTGAAGTGTTTCGCCGAGAAAAAAACATTGTAGGTTAAATCTTTATGGTATCCACTGTACGGGCAAGTTCATTATGGCCCTTCTCAAGAAGGTATTGCAGATAATTGTTCACTGCTTAAAAATTTGCAGCAGGAACCATACTTCTTTGGACATCTGTCACTAGACAGTATTCATTTGATTAATAGCTTGCTTAGTAATTCTTCATAGATGTTTTCTTGGATTACTTACAACAGTAGGATTTAAGAGTAGAGTAGCAGGCTTAAACTGCTGAATGTCTTATTTTCTCCAAACTGAAATTACTGCTCCAGTTTCTTAACTAATAGGTGAGAGCCTATTCACCTCTACCTATCACTATAATGACAGGAAATATTATATGTGAATCTTAGTCTTGTCTTCTCTACTGCTGGTAGTCAGAAATAGTTTTGAGCTCCTTTTGGGCAAGGAATTATGGATGAACCTATAACATAAAATGGATGAAAACCTCTTCTGGTCTAAGCAAGATTTTCCTGACCTTCTAAATGTTTACTTTGCCTACCTGAACGCATTTTCCTTAATGGAAAGTACATTACAGCCTGATAATAATTTTTCAGGGATATTCCATTCTTCATACTAAATATCTTTTTTGTTCGTTCCTCAATAGTCAAATTTTGTACTTCGTATGTCATAGAATCAGAATGATTTAGGTTGGAAGGGACCTTAAAGTCCATCTAGTTTCAACCCCTCTGCCATGGGTGGGGACACCTTCCACTAGACTGGGTTCTCAAAGCCCTGTCCAGCCTGGCCATGAACACTCCAGGGATGGGGCAGCCACAACTTGTACATGGGTAATGTATAAATACTTCCCATGTCTGCACTTGTGCATCACTGCTTTACATTGAAGTGGTGAGGGGAAAAGATTAGTGTTGAAATAATGTGAGTGGGGGCAGAAGGACGTTTAGACTGCGTACATGGCTGTGCTATAAGACGAAAATGGGATGGAAACAAGTGAAGTGAAGATGGTCCAAATCTTTTTGATGGGTAATAGATGAAACTTTTTTTGTGAGTATGGATACAGGAAATGGGCCTTATTATTAGTTGCCTGGAAAAGAAGTTAATGGAAGTGTTGTCATTGACTTCCAATAAAAAAAATTAACCTTGTTTGTTTTCATGTGGAGAGTCTAACACATTCTTATAATTCTGTCTATTTTGTGTTTATAATTTGAACATGTATGTGTGTGAAGGTGATGGGGCAAAAACTTGTCTTTTAGTTTTCTTTCCTTATATGCTTTCCTTAGATGATAGTAGGAGTGGACTGATTTTCCTCTCTCTAACAGCTTTTTCAGAAGCTTGCTTTAATACTGTATTTTAACAGAAAAATAATTGGTGAGACTACCACAAACTTGTTTGATCAAAGCCTTCTGGAATATTTTAGCAAGACGGTTACTTGGTAATTGTGTGTGTAAAATAACTGCATATTGAGAGTTGAAAAAACACAAAAGAATGTAGTCATAACATTGAGAAGTGCAGAGAATTTTTTTCTCTAATCTGTGTAGATAACGTTTGGAATTTGAGGTCAAAAATAAAACCAGCAAAACAAAAACTTTGTTTTTACTTGTTAACCACAACATATCTGCATTTGGAAATATGGACAAGGCGATGCAGTCAAAAGAGGCACATTTAAGTAAGTGTTGCTTTTTTAATATTTGACATACCTTTTTTTCTGTCTCAGATCACTGGAATCTTCTAGTGCTCTCATTCATTTGAGTGATATTTAGAATGTGGTATAAAAATAATTTGAAAATGCTGTAGTGAGCTGGTGATAATTGATTTACTCCATCACGCTGAAATACCTCTTGCTTTCCTCTTCCTCCTCCCTTGGGCAATAATCATGGGATCAAGCTGCCAGTCTGTAGATATAATTTTTCCAGCAGTGCCATCTGGCTCCTTGGCACTGGAAGTTGTATTGGTTTCTTTGCTGTTTCCACTGGTTTTTGTCAAATGTTAGTCTGTTGATGAGATGCCTTTTGCTAGTGGGTGCTGATTTCTGCCCCCCCCAAGTGAATATTGTTTTTATTGGTATTGTAAGGGACTGCTTTTATCTATTTCTTTAATTGTTTATATATTTTATTAATTTTGTTTTATTTTTAATGGCATTTAGGACTTAATATGGTATCTCTTTGAGGAAAAATTAGGATTTATGTACCAATTTGCTTCCTTCACCCATGTTGAAAATAGTTTCCTAGGACTTTTTTGTGTTTTGAATAGTCCTAGCATCATGTCCTCTCACAGATTTCTATAGATCTTCAAGATTTGTGTGGAACAGTTTTCATTTTTAGAAACTCAATTTTAAAAGAAATTATGAATAAGCAATAAGAATTTGTGGGGTCTGTGTAAGAGATGAACCAAGCTTTGTTTTGGAATAACCAGACAACTGAGCTATCTTTTTTATCACAGAACTACGGTTTTATTTTTGCTGTCAACTTTTCTTATTAAAAAAAAAGTAGTAGAAATGGTGGCTCAGTAGAACAAACGCATCTGAGCTTTTTTTCTATTCAAGCTTTAGATTAATTTCACTGCCATATTAGATAGAATGACAGGATTGATTAAAAGTTAGAAAGGAATGTTCTGTAAATAGTATTTTAAAAGGGATGGGAGGAAAATCCTGTTGATCTAAACTATTTTTGTAATTATTATTGTTCTTATTAGCTTCTTAATTTTTTGTAAAAAAATTGTTTTTCCTCTAGTGGTTAGGGAGATTAATTCACGGGAGGAAAAAGCCTGAAGAACTGAGGATCCTAATCGAACACAAAGAACAGAGTTTCAGATACACTTTTTTTTGTTTGTTTGTTTTCAGAGGGGAAAAAAAAGGCAGCTTTGACTATTTTCTGTGAATTAAAAAAAATAAAAATCCAAAGTCCTTTCTATTATTGTGTAAGTGAAGTCCTATTAATCAGGACAAGGCTAACTAATTTAAACCCTCTATGTATGTTTTCTTTTATTTATATTTTAACCCCCATTTTCAAGGGCTGTGTCTTAGATGAATGAATTATACTCATCCCTGGGTGTAAATCTAAATTTTCTATTGTGTTAAGAGTATTTAGTCAAAGTTATTCAAGGTAACATTGTAAGCTCTCAAATGTGAACAATTGTATTTAGTTGACCTGTTGGAATATTTTTATGTTATTATCCCTAAAAGTAGAAAATAGTAGGCACTATTTCATTATCATAGTCTTAGTACTACCCTAGTGTAATGCCTTTGTTAATAAAATGCTATTAGACTGGTCTTCAAATCAATATTTACGTGTTTTCCCAGCATTGGAGAAATTGTCCAGTACTGGAAATGATAGGACTAAAAATATTACATGGGGCAGGGAGGGCCTTGATAAAGGTTTTGTGGCAGTTGGTTTGAATTAAATTTCAAGGATCTCTTGGTGTCTCTTTATAGTAGTTATTTGAAAGAAAACTACAACAGACAGAGTGTCTGAATGCAGGACTCCTTATCAGTAACTTGACTCTGACACAAACTGGGTATTTTTAACATATGAGTTCAGTTGAAAGAATATATGGAAAGGGCTCTAATATCAAAGTATGGCAAGCATAGCTAAATATGTATGATCTATTGTTAATAGTAAAAGTGTAAGTCTTTAGGCTAACAGAATATATTCTCTCATGAAAGATTTTAAGGGTATAGGTATATCATGATTTTCTAAAATAGCATCAAATCTTCTTTTTGTTCGTAACTATATGTGAAGATAGAACGTTGTTGCTAATCAATTGTCTGGGATGCCACCTCATTAAGATTTACACGATCATCAAAAATGCCCAGAATTGTTTGTTGGCTATATCCTAGCTCAAATATATAAAGGGGATACCACAGCATTTTTCTTTAGAATCACAGGGAGTTCAGTGACCTTTTGTGGCAAATTATGTAGAAAGAAAATATTTATATTCATTTAAAATAACCTCCATGAAGAAATAGTCTCATTACCCTGTTTGATCAATTCCTTGCAGCCTGAGCTGTAGCATGCTGCTATTGCCATTGGTTGATGGAATACACTGAGAAGTGGCTAATGGTGATGGTGCTCATCAGGACAGGGTTCAGCCAGCGGTCAGCAACAAATAATTCAAGACTGTTTCTAAGTTTGTGGCTGGTGGAATTTGCTTCTTGCCCCAAGCCAGCAGCATTGCTGAGCTGGGCTATTTGATTAGAAGAGAAGCATATTTGCTTCTTAGCAACTGCACATTTGCACAACACACAGACCTATGCTGCCTCCAAAGGTTTGCCTTTTGTGATGGTGGAATAATACTTTTCTGTTGATTGACAGACAAAAGACATCTTTGCAATGCAGAGGAGTTTACAACCAATTTTTTTCTTTGTCTTTTGTAAACTTATCAGAGGTGCTTCTTAATTTAGCATTGCCTAGTGCAGATTTGTATATGCAGACTGGCCATGATTTGAGCTGCATTTAAGCTGTTTCTGCTATGCGTATTTAAAGGACAGATGCACACTTATGCTTAATCATTGGTGTGTGCAGCTTTTTCCCCAGCAGGTGTACTTAATGGAAATTATTTTCTACTGTATTTTGATATAAATTTTAATATGTTTATCGCTGTTTCCCACGCAACAGTGATATTCTTTGTATAGAAGATAATGATAGAGTGAAAGCTGCTCTCAGTATATATATTCTTAGTATTCTTTAATATATTAACAGAATTGCAACAGTAATTGCACTTCTAATAACGTGTGTGTGTGTGTGTAATTTTCGGTGTAACGTTTCCCACAGGAAGTGAGTCCACAGAAGAAAATGTGTCTAGTCAGTAGAAGGCAAAGGTATTTATAACACTGGTAATCCTTGAAAGAAGACAATTTAGGAAAAAAGAAAGCCTGAGATTTACAGTCCTAAGAGGCCAGGGCAAGAAAAGAGCAAACTTTTTTTTTTTTTATGGTTTTACAGCTCTTTTCACTCCTGGCCTGTATTTTATTGTTGAAGTTTCCGTACTGCCGCAGTAGAACAATAAATTGCTGATGTGCTTACTGAAATTTTGTATGAAATACTAAGTACAGTTAGGGTTAATGTGGATTTCTGGAGATATCTGCTTGCATATTTTTGTAAATAAAAGATATCTTTAAACCTTCATACCTAAAATCAGTGAGTATGTTACTGAGTGGATTTTATAGTCTGTTGAAACTGTATCTTTTAAAGGATAGGGAGCTAAAGCGGGAGTGCACAATAAAAGGACTGTGGGTCAAATTTGCATGGCTAATGTAAGCATCCAGAAGTTTACTTACTAATAACCATTTCAGTGGCAGTTCAGAGCCAAAAGAGGAGAGCAAGAAAGCACTCTGATGTGGTGAGGCAATAATAAGCCCCAGATGTCCCTCTTTAAATCAACACCAAACCTTTTACACCCTTTCTCATTTAGAAATTATTTTTTTTTCTTTTTAAAATGAATCATAATCCAAATTTTAGGCTTTTTAGAGAATTTTGGGGATTATAAGGGAGTGAGAGGCAAAATGAAAGCATTGGGAGGAATTGGTGGCTGTTCTGGGGAGCAAGTATTTGGCATGTGCACACTGCTGAGCAGGAAGCAAGGTGTAGAAATAGGTGCAACTGTTGTTTTGGAGGCCGTGGAAGGGCTGGTTGGTGACTGATTTCCTTCCCTTCCTTCTTTTATTTTATGTGCACATATATATATCTGAGTTTTTAGAAGAGTGTTTTAACATACTGGTAGGATTTCACAGTCACTAGGGAGAGATGTTAGCTTGGGCTTCATTTCTGAGATGCTGAAAGTTGTGATAGTGTGATAAGGTGGCTGCTCATTATGCTGCTGAATTGCCAAAGAGATGCTTATGCCTGGTTGAATTATTTCTATACCTTAATGCCTATTAAGGTGTTACCTGTATTCTACACCTATTTTATAATTCTCTCATTAATATATGTGCAATGAATTAGTGTTGGGGTTTCTTTGGTTGGTTGGTTCTTTTTTTGATAGCAGAGAGCCTTTTGTAAAACTAGGGTTTTTGAACAAAGTAACTAAGAGTAGGAATTGCCGCATTACTACTATCAAAATGCAAGTGTATCCAGAGTAGGATGCAGCAGCTTTTACAATGGCACTATAAACAATGCCCAGCAATTTAAGAGCAGGATGTGAGGAATATTTCACCTAATTGAAATGACAGGGGGGATTTTGCATAGGTAGATGCAATTACTCATACTGGAGGTGGGCCAGAATGCTGGGGTTATTCCCCTCATCTTGCTAATTAGGCTTTCAGTTTCATTAACAGTCATTGAGATATTGGGTCACTGACTTGTGTATGAATATAGCCATAATATATATAAAGAATATTTTATTCCATTATTGTGGATCATTTTTGCTTGTATAGCTCAAGACAGGTAGAAATAAGGAATATTTTTAAGATGTGCAGAACACTGAATGGTATGAAGACTGAAGGCAGCACAGCTATGCCTATTTTTGGGTAGACTGTGTGCCATAACTAAGAGACTGCCATGTTTATATTAGTGACATTTTATTGCCATTTTTAACATAGCGTTTTCAAAGGTTTCTACCTTGATAAATGTGTATGTCGAGAAGAGAAATTAATCCAGCTTTGTTGTGCTCCCAGGATGTGTTCAACCAGGGGTAAATTTAACTTTGAACAGGTCTGAGGAATCTACAGTTCTTGTTGTCTTCAAGCCTGAATTTAGAAAATATAAGTTAACGCATATGGCATCTTTAAATTCCCTTGCCATGCTAATATACTGTCTTTTTTTTTTTATTATTTTTCCCCTCCCCCTGTTAATTGCCTTTGTCCTTCAGAAACAGACATTTTGAGGGAGGTTTTTGTTTGGTTTTGTTTTCCTTTTTAAGGAGGAGTTGCAGTGATTCATGCCATAATATGTGGATACAAAACAGCTGCATGCTGTATTTTGGAAAGGGCCTTGAGTGTCTGAACCTTAGTCAAATCTCTAGGTCAGTCTTTTTTTTTTTCAACTGACTTCTCCTTTTCCAGGTTCTACGATTAGAAGTGTCAGGTAGAGGATTTCTTCACTGTATCTGCAGTTAGTTAAGATTCAGGCCTTAAAAATACCCTTCAATGAAGAATATTTACAAATAGAAGCCAAGAAGGTGAAAATAGTGTACAAAAAGCAAATCTATTGAGTCAAAATGTTTAAAAGCCTGAAAATCGTGTGCATGAAACTGAACAAGCTAAACCTGTGAAGATCACCTTAAAACTGAGAAATAAATTGTTTTGTTCAGAAGTGGAGTGGTTTAGGTTGTTGTTTGGGTTCCCATTGCCTTTTAACCATCAAAACAGAACAATGCTATTATAAGGTAACATTATAATAAGGAAAATTGTGGTTACAGCATAACTGCTTATTTTGGTTCCCACTGCTGTATAGATATGGTCATAATTTGTCCTTTTGGTTTGATAGTTAAATTGATGATCCTCTAATTCTTCATGAGTTCTTTGGGACTGGGAGTCAATTGTCTAGCTCTGATGGCTTTTTCATGTTAGTTTCTTCATCTGTAAGAATGTTCTAAGTAAGATATCTGGGATTTGTAAATATTTTGAACCAAGTTATCTTTGTGTGTTGTATTTCCCTTCTGTATCCAGAAGTCATTTACTTTGTCAGTGTGTTTTATTGGCTAATACATAAACTTTCAAATAAAATGATGTTCATGAAATAAGAACAAATAGAACAGTGATTAGTCATTTTATTCGTTCAGTATACCTCTGTTCCTGCACAAAAATGGGCTTTGGTAGTGATAGAAGATGTAATGGTATAGATATGCATGAAGAGTTGATTCAAGAGTCTTGTTCTTTAGTACTTCTATGTCACTGGCTCTGTGTGGTGTTCTCTAGCACAATTTTGCCAAATGTCTTTGAGAATTTGTCATCAAAGTATATTGTTTTTAGACGACTGCAAGTTTGTGAGGAAATCTGACAGTGCACTAGCATAACTGTTGTTAGATACAAATACTTTTATGGGAACCAACAGAAAAACAGAAACTTTTCAATGATTAGATTTTTATTTTGATACAGTTTTGTGGCTAGTCATAGATTTATTGGCTGCTTATGGAAGTTCCATTTATGTACAAACTGAAGCTGAATGAAAAAAAAGGCATGATAATTGGCGAAGTGCCAATAAATGAAGTAATGTATTTTTCATCTGCTGTCTTATTTTCATTGGGTCAAGGCAATTTTAGAATCTTCTACTGTATGTATGTGTTTGAATATGTCCATTCTTCAGAGAACATAATTAGGATAAAGCCAAAAAGTGGGAGAAAAAGTTTGGAAACAGATGTGCAAATATACTGGTGGAGGACCTGAGTTGTGCAGAAGGTGTGTAACAAGGGCAGCATTTAAATTTGTCATGGCAGCTGAATTCCACAGAAATCTCTTCCTCTTTTACTAGTAATGTAACTGTCAACTGAGAAGAAGCCTAGGTGGTTCGGAATACAACAGTATTATTCTGTGCATTGCCACTTTTATTATTATTTCCATATTACAATATTCAGGCTTTAAGAGCCAGCATTCTTGTGATGTGCTATTTGTTCACCACCGCAGGATACCTATGTTCTTGATGTAG
>NW_008688432.1:18243-20743 GCF_000695815.1 Acanthisitta chloris
AGTAACGTAATTTTTTCAGTTGTTCCTTCGTTTTTTGAGTGACAGTGAGAGCTGAAAAAGTGCATGTCCAAACAGGGTCAATTTTGGCTTTGTCGGTCTGAACTCCCACCATTTTCAATTAGTATATGTTAGAAAACAGCATTTGCACCTGACATGATTTTTTGTTTAAAAATGTTTTTTCTTGGAAAACCATATAATTGAGGTAATCAGAGTCGTCTTGTTGTTTACCATAAGGATCCTCTTTCATGGTCTTTTCCTCACTTTTTGTCTGTCAATCTGAAGTATGCTATATTGCAGTCACAGAAGAAAGTATGCAGTTTTCTGAAATGCATGAATCAGTACATATGTGACATCTCAGTCTTACACATGCTGTAACCTTCCCTCCACCGTTTGTCTCTCCCTCCCTCCAACTGTTTACATTGAAAAAGTGTGTGGGTGCAGCAGGAGAGAATCAGTAAAGTGGCACAGCAGGCCTGAAAATAAAATTATATTCCCTTTAAGTATTTTTTAAGAAAAACATAATGAAACCAGCAACATCTCACAGCATTTCTAGAAAGATGTGATTACTGTTTCTCTGCTATGAAGAGGAACAGTGGAGGCAAGGTAGCTCTGACTTGCCCAAGATTGCAAAAGGAATCTGGTTAAGAGCCAGGTCTAGTTCTACGTTTCCTAGCTCCTGCCTACATGGTAAGATCTCTTCGTTATGTCTCACACTTTCCAACTTTCTGAAGTTTTTGACAGTTTGAAATGGATATTAAAGGGACATAGGATAAACTTTTTTCCCCCCTGTCCTCAGAACCACATCATTTTTTAAGAGACGTCATCCTAATGTGTATACAACTTCCATGGCTTTGAGTGTTATTGTAAATGGTAAAAAGACTCTTTGGTTGGGTTTAGACCGATGCCGCCTTCTGAAGTACAAGAGGTGTTTGTAGTTTTGTATAATGTCTTAGTTTTAATAATATTATTTTACTATGAAAATGTTGGTGTTCCTTTCGTGGGTTAAAAATAGCATATCCTGCTCTGATTTTTCAATATGAGAAAAATCATTTAGATATAGGACCCCAATACCACCTCCCTCTCCTCAGGAGTTACAGAAGTGCATTAAACTGCTGATACAGACACTAAAACTGTGAGTTTTCCCTTACTGGTTCGTGTGAAATCTGGGGTGGTTTTTTTTTTTCTTTCTTTTATGTAAAAGGTGGTGGTGCAATTTAAAGGCTGGTATACAGACTACCAAAAATAGTACAGTGCATTCTGGAGGCAATAGTATGGTGCTTTCTGTCTGAAAGATCACAGCTAACTTATACAAACTGGTGGAAAAGTTTATGAAAGTTACTCTTCAACTTGCAAGTGAGTGAAGTGATTTGGCTTCACTTTAAAAACAGCAGCCTAAAACTGAGCTGCCTGAGTATTATCATTACTCCAAAGCAGCATAATTACCATTAGGAGAGAATTGGTTCCTTTAAAGGAAAAAATAATGAAGGGAAAACTTCTTAAAATGAGTTTTATTACATTTTTCTTATAAAATTAGTCTTTCATTTTGTTGATTAATGCTTGAGTTTAAGATTTTGATGTAGGCATTTCACCATTATAATTCTGAAATATGGGAAGTCCTTGAAAACATTCCGGGATTGCCTTCTGTCTGTCTGCCTTGTAAAAGATCCTTTCAGTTAAATGGACCATCCTCCTTAAATGATGTCATTAGCTTGGATTGAAAAGACATTGCCTGCAGGGAAATCATTTAATTGTCGTAAAGTGCTCTACTTCTGTAGATCTTGAAGCAGCACCCTCACTTCCATCTTTGCATCAGATAATTCATCTAAAATTCTGTTTTTAATCTCTGACGAAATATTGAGATGTAATTTCTACTTTTATTGGAGAAATTTGAGACCTTTTATAGTCTTGTCTCTATCAAATGGATGGAAAAGTTTCACTTGTTGAAATGCAAATGGGTACTGTCTTTTTTTGACTTAAAGAATTAATTTAACTTGCATTCATGCACTTCTTTATAAATATTAATGTATTGAACTCTTATACTTCACTGATACCAAGATATATTTTTTCACATTTGTATTTCTAAAATGAGTAATATTTGCCTGGTCAAAGAAGTAAGCTAAGTTTTGGGGATGAGTGGAACTGTTTTTGCTTTTGTTTAAGGTAATGCATTGAATGTAGAAAGGCAAAAATAATGACCATCTTTTTTTCTGTATGACTGGCTCAGTCATATAGAAGTCCGTTTATCAGGGATGATGGGAATTTTTAATTGAGTAGACAGTCAGACTGCCAAAAAAATCAAACTTGTGTATCAATGAATTTCTATATCTTGTGTTTCTGTCTATCGTATGTTGCACCTATGTTTTTAAACTCTCAGTCTTTGAATCTTGAATACTTCAAAGCAGGAAGAAAAGTGTATTTCATAGCTTAAATTTTTATATATGCAGTTTCTGGCATGGAGAAATGTAGTAGAATTTTCAGAAAATTCTGCCCCTCAGAGACT